>NW_002990119.1:2866642-2867659 GCF_000003125.1 Talaromyces stipitatus ATCC 10500
TGCATCTAAGTGGCTCGCTATGCTAGTTTAGCTCCCGCGAGTGCCAGAGGGCTTAAGCGAAACTGAGGTCTAACACGTTGCCCCTTTCATGTGTGGGACAGTCTATGTCAGAGATGAGTACTAGACCCTGGAGGTCCAGCCAGTTAATGAACGGCTCTGCAGAAGGTGTGGGGCTGCGATGTAGCGAGGGCTGCCACCTGTTGTGTAGTAGGTTGAGATCGCCTGCGAGTATCGTTGCTTGAGGGAAATATGCCTCTGGCAGGGTTGCAAGAGCTTTCGCGGCTTCGCCTGCTCTGATGGAGCCTGCTGGGGCATTATAGATGTTAACTATCAGAGCGGACTTTCCTGTGGGCGAAAAAATCTGTAGGAATAGGAGATCCGAGGCCTCTTTGGTGTCAGTTGTGAAGGGGCGCAGCTGGGAGGTCCAAATGCCCTTCTTCTTTCGAACATAGGTGAGAACTCGTGGTCGGCCACTTATCGCCCAACTGTCAGTTGGGGAGAAGCATTCATATAATGGGTGTTTTTTTGTGATCTGTTGGCTAAGATCTTTGAATATATATGGTTCTTGGATTAGGATAATATCAATGTCGCTTGTGTATGCCAATGTGAGAGCTATTTCATGTGCATCTGGCGCGTGCCCTACATTTAACTGTAGGATTTTAAGAGGCGCCTTTTGAGTTGGATAGTGATAGATCATAGTTCCCGTTCGAGAAGAGAGGCAAACCAATTTTGTGATTGAGGGGTAGTAAAGCGGACTGCGCGAGCTGTAATTGGGGGATCTTCTGTTGGGGCGCGAGGTGGAGGGGTTACTGAACGGAAAGGAGAGATAATCTCATGGGTTGGAGGCTGAGTTGGCATCTCGTCTAGTACCATAGATATTTCTTATGTGCCAATGGAGAGCTGAGTGCTACATCCTCCTTCAGTTCGAGCTTTTGCGAGGTTAATAGCATAGGATTTCTGGATCTCTGCTTGTTGAGCTTTAGTATGTTTAGAGTTGCCTTTAGGGCGCAGGAGGCA
>NW_002990119.1:2873388-2896678 GCF_000003125.1 Talaromyces stipitatus ATCC 10500
GTGGGAGTTGATTTGGCTGGGGCATGTTGGGTAATATCGCATAATTGACTGTTCAAGACCTGAGGGGGGGCGTGAGAGAGGGGGTGAGGGGAGGAAGGAATTTGGGGTGAGGGAAGGGGAAGAGGATAGGGCAGGGGGAATGGAGGTCGTCAGATACCGCTAATGTAGGCGTTGAAATGTTGTTGGGCTATTGAGGCGAGGTCATCGCTTAGAGCGGTGAGGGCTCTCAGTAGGTGAGGGGCAAGGCCGGCGGTTTGGCTGCGGTGTTTGTCGAGGAATGCAGCTATAGGGCTGAAGATCTTCTGTCCTTCAGAAGCTCTTGTCGTGGCTGCAAACGTGGATTCCAGGAGGGCTGTCTGTAGAGGGCCATCTGTACCAGAGCCTTTACGCGCCATGGTGTTGCCAGGCGCGTTGAGACGCGTCAACGGTCGCGCTCTTGGGAGCTAAGTAGTAGAGAGGGGTGAGGAATTTGAGCCTCTGACTGTTTGATATGAATAATTAAAAAGGAAGTCGCCTATCAACTCGAAATCGAGGGCGGTGATACGGATTTAGCTGGCTCCCTAACTTGGTAATGTGTTTTTGCCCCAAGAACGAGGGGGACGGGGATAGCTAGCTAGATATACGCGGCACGCACGTGCCGCGTCAGACTAACTATATCCGGTGCCAAAACGTGTAGGGTTTGATATTCACGTTCCGACAGAACTATTGAACCAAACCCGACCGCAAGTAGCAGGGGCGATTTTTTACGAGTTTTGAAGTGTAATATTCTAATAGTATGCTCACCGCAACTGGTGAGGATAAGTTATAAGGTTGACGCTCGGCAAGGCTGGATTTCATGAGGTTTACCTTCTGATGTTGATCACAGATCTTGCGGGAGCATCTCTGCCAGATGATCGTACGGTAGAGGAAGTGGGGATTGCTGAACACGTGGCCAGCAGGCACGTCTTATATTATTTAGGCGTTTAAGAAGCAAAGAACCACCGTAGCAAATGTTTTATGTGTAACAAAAACCTCGAATTATCATCAAAGGAGTTTTAGATTCTCCTGGTATTAGGGCCTGGGAATCTTCAAAATAGCACGGAAGGCAGACATTGGTTTTACAAGATATAGTAGTCGGGGAAACGCCAAAAAATGTGATACATATCACATCTTCTCGATTGTCCAGCCGGCGTTTCGGAAATGGCCCTCTGCGCTTCGCTTCCTCATCCCTACAGTTTCGAGGCACCACTCAAGGAAAGAATCAAAACCTTGCTCAGGGTTATCTTCGTAGGCCTGCCAATGCCTCTTTATAAACGCTTTTAGCTCTGCAAAAAGCTCTTCAATCGGATTTAAATCGGGCGAGTATGGAGGCAAATATACTAGTTTGACCCCTGCCTCTATGCATAGTTCCTCTATTCTTTCAGAGTGGTGAAAAGAGGCATTGTCCATGACTAGCACAGATTTTGGCTCTGGTCATCTCCCACAATGACAGAGGCATCAGTTGAGCCTTGGAAAACCTTAGATAAAACAACACCGTCTTGAGCATAGGCTGGAAGAATCTGATACCGCTGATCACGGTGGAATTTGGCTACTTGGGAGGGTGCTACACCAAGAGGAGCCCAACCAGTCCTTCTGAAACCGATTCTTTTATCACACCCAGATTCATCCACGTAAATAAGATGGTAGGAGCAAAAATCTGAAATGAAATAACTGTATTCATCCCGCAAATCCGCATTTCGTTCTCTTGCTTTTTGTTTCGCAGTCTTTTTGGACCAACCTTCACGGTCAAGAGCACGACTAATGCAGTATATTGTCGCCTGTACTTGAAACTCATCCCATATGAAAAGTGCCATCTCATCAAGATACAAATAGGGCTTTTCAAGTAGATGGTCACAAAGAGCTTGAATCATAAATGGCGCGAGAGTTCGTGGCCGTCCTCTTCTGTTGGGAGGCGCCTTCACGCTGCCGAATTGGCGCATGTTGGAACGTAGCCGCCTGATCGTACGCTCATTGCAACCGGCAGACTCTGCCATTTGGGGGACTGACAGTTCATTGCTGATGATCATATCACGGATTAAAGTCAAGGTTGATGTAGCAAGATTGGGTGCCATCTCTGTTATTACACTAAAATGATCGACCGGATGTTTCGGGAGGATCTATGGGGAAGACATTCAGAGGGGGGCAACGAGGTACAGCTGAAAACCTGATACAAGGTACTGTAAGTTACATTAGTCATACATACATGCGTAAAATACAATACGGATTCTGGAAACAACGGTCTTCGGAATAATTATAAAACTAGTTTAGTCCATCTTGGCATTAGGGTTCGAAAGAACATCAAAGAGTATGAGACCGGGCACCATTTTTCGGTCGCCCTAGACCGAAATAATAATGTGATCCAACAGCGGAAAGTCAGCATTGGCTCCATGGAATACTGGTCGGTATATGCAGCCAAGCTCATGGCCATATACTATGCCATTAGTCTTGTCCTCAAGATCGCGATGGAAACTCGGCAAGCTATGACAGATAGACAGGAACTGGTAACTATCCTGAGTGATAGCATGTTAGCACTTCAAGCCCTCTCCAATACATGGAATAAGTTAGGACAGAGGATCATCTAAGCGGTTCAATAATCAGTGCAAGAGTTGCAAACATGGGGAATCCCACTCCGCCTCTAGTAGGTGCCAGGACATTATAGTGACCCGGGCAATGAGGTGGCCAATCGGCTGGCTAAAGAAGCCATGGGCCCTGAGAAAGAACATCCCTTTCAACATCTACTGTCGTGGGAGAAAGGATTTATCCATAACTAAATCTAGAAGGAATAGGAGCAGGGATGGAAGACGTCAGGGAAGGGCTGCCATCTCCACTAGATAGACTTAAACCTACCCTTAGTCCATACCTGGAGAATATATGGCTCGCTGCAACGAAATCGCAGCTACCTGCTCACGCAGCTCTGAACGGGCCATTCATGGCTTGCAACACATAGTAAACTATATAAACTCCAAGAAGACGACAAATGCGAGTGTAGGGCCATAGAAATAGTGATTTACATTCTGATTGACTGCCCCAAATTGAGAGTCCCATGATAAGAGCTACGGAGGAAGATTGGGACTGCATTTAATAATATTTCAAACATGCTGGGAGGAAGGTTTTAAGGTAAGAAAGGTAAAGAGGATGATATACAAGGCGGTAGCATCATTAGTATGGTACTAGACTTTGCAGAGGCATCACAGAGGTTTCAAAGCTGCGCGCTATAGGGCCACTTAACATAACACCAGGTATTAAGGCCATCACAGGCCGTGATAAGGCTCTAAATTCGGCGATATGTAATGGTTTACTGTACATAAAGATAGACAAGGATTAGATAGTGTTTTACCTGCATATCGCTTTGGCGAGGGGTCAGTGTATGAATACAACAACAACAACAACAACAACAACAACAACAACAACACTGTAACTCTCAGGCGGAAGCCAGTTTCGAGACGGGCTGTATATATAGGCGACTGTACTGCATGACTGTACTGCATCGACTGCATCGGCATCGAACGCACTGTAACTCTCGGTACTGCATCGAGATTGAATCGAAAAGAACGAATTTGAACTGATTGTTGTGGTGATTAACGAGCCGACGCGGTAACGCCAACATGCCCGTCGCGACCCACGCCGTAGTGGGTCATTCCGCGATACATACCCCAGATCCAGATGATCTCCTATTATCACCACCAGAAATACAGCGAAGCAAATCAGGTCAGGAGATTAAACGATTAGAGTACCTCAGTCAAGAGCAGGAAAGAGAAAATAAAAATAGGATGAACCATCTCGGCCATAAACAAAATGGCCCTGCAGCAACGCTCTGAGGCAACATAGCTACCAAGCCGGCTAACCCTAACCCTGACGCCAACGCGACCAAAATAGGAGCATAAATAATTACAAACCTTGTTAACAGTCTAAAGAAAGCAATCACCCAACAAACCAATATAATTAAATCAGCAAGGGCGGAGATACAGGAGGTTAAAATAGAACAAATTGCCCTAAGAGAGCAGAATACAAAGCTACAAGAGGAAATCTGAGCACTGCGCACACAGATTGAGGCCTAGACAACCACAAATCTACCACCAAGTCCATGGGCTAAAATAGCTACTAATAGCAACCCACAAGACACTAACACCATCCAACAGCCCCAAAGAGAATTAAACTGCGTCCAAATCAGCACCGTACGGCCAGTCAAAACCAATGATAATAGAAGCAATAATAACAATTTTATAAGATTCCTACCCACAGACACCACGAACAAGCATATCAGAATGGCCCTAGCCAACACAGAACCCACCAAAGATATATAGGTAGCAGATGTCAGCACCACCAAGACCAGTTACATAATCAGGTTTAGAGATGCGCAATCGGCGGAAACCGCCTAGGAAAACTCTACATGGCTGGAGGAACTCAGAAACAACACCAAACTAGTGAAGCCCAGATTTAGTATTATAGTTCACCAAGTACCAACTGAAGATTTTGACTTAGACAGAGAAAAGAAAGAAGGAATCGCAAAGATTATGGAAGAGAATGACCTCGCTAAGAAAGGATTTAAAATAGAAGATATTATATGGCTAAAGAAAAAGGACAGACCACTAGGAAGATTAGCATCAATAGGTGTCTAGTTTAACACACCAGAGGCAGTAGAATTAATCATTAACTATGGCTTTCTAGTTGGACAAAGATATATTGGCAGTGTAGAGCCCTATAGGGTAGAACTAAAAAGATGCTACCACTACCAGAAATTTAGTCATCTCACTTGGTCATGCAAAGAACAGGTGAAATGTAGCCACTGCAGTGGCCAATATAAATAACGCTACTATTCACCGGGTATCAGACCAAGGTATGCAGACTGTAACAGGGAACATCCTATAGGATATCAGAGATGCCGAACACCTCTGAACCCAAATGCATCCCAATAATGACAACTATACTCTATCTACTACAGTTGAACATCTAGAAATCCAGGGCAGGAATGGAAGCCCTCATCAATGATCACCAAAGCCAGAGCCTGGATCTACTCCTAATCCAAGAACCATCCATCACCACATACTGTACCCATGTGAACCATAGTGCATGGTAACTATATTGACCAACATACCCAAATACAGAATTGACCCAGTTCCGTAGCCTTCTCTACATGAATAAAAGAATTTCAACCTCCTCCCATTGACAGATCCACTGCAACCATCCAGACTTAGTTGTAATCAAGATATGGACTGCCGTGATACAATTCCTTGTCTTCTCGGTCTATATTCCTCCACTGGATGTGCACAAAGCAGCTGATACCACTGCTGCAGAATCAGCACTAGAAGAAATAAAAACCACCATTGAGTAACATACCAGAGAAACCCACAAGACTACACGGCTGATCTTGGCGGGAGACTTCAATCAACACCATCCAGCATGGAGCCACCGCGCGGTCAGCCACGTTTTTACCGCCCAAGCAGAAGAACTAATCAACTTCTTTCAAGAATATTAGCTCCAATGGTGTCTACCCTCTAACATCCCCACATACTGGTCACCAAGCCACCCCAGAAAAGCATCAGTGCTGGACTTGACACTCACTAATAACCCTACCTGTAAGAGAGTGGGTAGAGGGCGTGATAATGAGATACGAATATAGCTTCGATTTTCAAGGTAGGGCACGATTCGTAAGGTAGCTATTTGCTACCTTCTGAATCCTATTCGAATCGTAGCTAAATACACAGCCGAGCCGTAGTGCGGTTCGGGTAATGACTAAGCAGCCGGAATTGACCACGTGATCCAGCTTCCCTGGTGAAGTTATCCCCGATTCTAAGTTCTCCGCCTTACAGCCATCTCCCTCTTTTGGAGCTGAGTCCCTGCAGCTCCTTTATCGTGACGTATTCAATCCGTCCATCACGAGGGCTGTTTTTCCAAGTTCGGATATATAAACGGACGAATCTGTCACGTAGTGTTTGGCGTATGTGCAAACGCTGGGCGCACCCCGCCTCCATATATCTTCTGTTTTGATATCTGCCTCTCGATTCTTCTTCTCTTCCTCTTCATCACCAACACGTTTGGTAAGTGTCATGTTTCCCTTGTTTCACATTCCTTCTTCGCGTTCGTCCCTGTTGTCCTTGCCAATGCGAATCTTGCTTACTTCGCACTATCTTTATTACCTCGCTTTCTGTATGTTTTGGGGTCTTATACGAGTCGAGTCGAGTTTGTTTGGTTGTGCGACGTGTGATCCTGGGTCAACTCTATAAACGTTCTCTGACTCTGGCGCGCCTGGTACGTTGGCTAGGATGCGTATCGAGTCGAGCTCTCGTTTCTTCGCGTTCGTCTGTTATTATTGTTTCTTGCAGGTGTATCTGGAGGTCCCTTCGTCGTCGTAACGTGCCTATTTTGACTCGAGATACGGATGTTTTGTTGTTTTTTGTCTGTGTGTTTTCTGTCTTCGAGTTGTGCGCGAATCGTCCCCCTTTTTTGCGAGTGTCGTCCCGACACGGCTAACGAATCGTATAAGAGATGTCGTTCTCCATGAAACGTGACGTCCAGCGCGAAGTGCCACGTACTTCCTCGGGTACGTTTGCTGTTCCGGGTCCCGTTTCCCGTGAGCGTCTTGAGGAGCATGTGAAACGTGCCTCAGATTCGCTTGCTGTGGCTGTTTCGAAACGCCGCAAGAAGCACAAGAAGAAGTCTGCCAAATCCGTTTCCGAATCGCCTGGTCTGGCCTCCGAAGGCTCATCCGACCACGGATCGAATAGCGACGCGGTTAGTCCTTCCAAATCGCGCCTCGAAGTCCCTGTTCTGAAGACGAAAGCCGGTACGATTCGTCCTCTCGGTGATGTGCGGTCCGTACCTTGTTACGAGTGTATCCGCAGCATCACCAACGATTCGTTCATAAAATATCCGCATCGTTGCTACGACGTCAAGCACGAGACACGAATCGGCGTCAACAGCCAGTGCAGCACATGTGCCCGAAAGCACGTTTCGCCTTGTCTTCCTGTATGTTACGCAATCCATTTCCTTTTCGATTCGTGCTGACATTTCTAGATCCCTGCTGAATTCGCCAAGGATTCGGATGCGATTTATGCTGCTTTCGAACTCGAAGGACATACGGATAGTGTCCGCGGGTCGGCCTTGGCTCTCTTGGAACGTATGCCTGCAGAGCCTGCCGGGAAGAAGAATCGTGTCATAAAATCTGAATCCGAACCAATCGCTTCGCCTAGTCCTTCCTTCGAACTTTCTCGCGTTTCGGAGGCTGATTACGATTCTGTCTTGCACTTCAGACGTGGTGTGAAAGATCTGGCCGTCCCGAATGACCTCCGTCTTTCGATTCGCAAGATCGTTTCGGATTGGATTCGGTAAGATCCTCTTTTGTTTTGTGCTACGTTCGCTAACAACTCGTAGTACACATGATCCTGACGAGGAGTGATTCGGTCATGAGTCACGATAGCCGACTACCGACGATTTGCGTTCGTTTCCTAATTCTTGATACCCGAATCGTGGCTAGCCCGCGCTGCATTGCGTCTTTTCCTTTGGTTTAGCTAGCCCGATACAATCAATGAATCTTCTTTTTCCTTTTCCGTTTTGCGTCACGCAACTCTATCGGATTCTGTAGGAAGATTTCGAATGCTGCGGTGTCTTTGACCGATTCAAGAGGTTCCCATGTGCATTCATCCTCAGAGTATCCCTCCCATTTGACGTAGTATTCACGATTCTTTGGGGGACCTCGTACCATTCGGATGCCTTCCACTTTGTACTCAAGGTAACCGTCCACTAGTGTGCCTTCCGGGGGTGTTGGGTTTCGGGCACTATCCCGGAACGGTTCGAGTAGTGAGACATGGAATACATTGTGTAAATTGCGAAACCTAGGTGGGAGTGCCAGCTTATAGGCATTCGTTCCCCACGTATCCACCACTTGGAATGGACCAATTTGTTTCGAATCGAACTTTTTCCTGCCTCCCGGTGGTGTAATGTTTGTTGTCCGAAGCATAACCCAATCGCCAATTTGGAACTGCATATCCATTCGGTGACGGTTGTAGTAGTGTGCTTGCACTTCGGCTGCCTTCTGCAGTAATCCGTGGAGGTGTTTCCTTTGTTCGTGCATAGCCTTGGCACGTTCCGTAGCATTCTTTGCCCTTTTCGATGGCCGACGCGTATCCGATTCAGGATCTTCGTCGAACTCATTTTCGGATGGCGGTTGATCCTCAACGTTGATTCGGATCTGACCTCGGAAACCCATAAGGGCTTCCATCGGGGTCGTTCCGGTAACACTATGCTTCGAATTGTTGTAAACATGTTGAGCCATGGGAATCCATCTTGCCCAATCATCTTGTTCGAAGTTGACATACGTTCGCATGAAGTGTTCCAGGGTTTGGTTCTGCCTCTCCGTTTGACCATCGGTTCGAGGGTGGAACGCTGTAGATAGCTTGCGTTTCACCCCAATGTGCCAGCAAAACGTTTTCCAAAACGCGGATGTGAAGATCTTGGCTCGGTCACTAACAATATGTTTTGGGACCGTGAAGAACTTGACCAACGTTTCGTACAAGATCTCAGCTAGGTCCTCGGACTTAGTGTCCTTCGTGACGGCTAGATAGATCACGTACTTTGTCAGTGGTTCGACAATAACAAGGATCGAGTCGTAAATCCTACCCCTCCACTTCGACAACGGGAGATCCGTAATGAAGTCCAGGGTGACGATCTCAAACGGCTCGTTTGGTTTCGGAAGCGGCTTCAGCAACCCATATTCTTTGTGACGGTGCGACTTCGCCCGTTGGCATAGATTGCAGGTCCTGACGTAGTACTGCGTATCGACGTACGATCCGTGCCAGTAGTACTTACTACCGATCACTTCATGGGTACGTTCTAGGCCAAAATGGCCACCTTGGGGATCGTCATGATTCGTCCTTAAGATTTCTTGTCTCAGCGCGTGGTCCGGTGGGACATACACCGCGCCTTTGAACCGTAACAGGTCGTCCGGTCCAATAGACCAGTCTTCCCGTTTCACCTTTTCTCTCGGTTTCGCAAGCTGCTTTCTCATCGATTCCGCAAGCACGTCTGCCTGTTGACAACGGTGAATCAGAGCTGCGAGCTCTTCTGGCATATCCGAGAAGGCGGCCTCGGTCTGTACGGCTGCCAGCACGACAGATCGTGGAGTCAAGATTCCTAGGTTATCTGGACTGCCAGCGGCACGTTTCTGTCTTCGACACGCGTTTCGAGACGTCAAAGATGTGGGTTTGTCGACATGAGAAGGGTCCTTTAGCTTCTCCGGATGCACGAAAGCAGGCTCGGATTCGGCACTGCTATCAGTTTGAGGACGTGATTCGGGTTTGGAGTAGAGTCCGCGACGTAACTTCTCTCGTAGAGTTGGCAGAAGAGTGATACCCGGTTCGTCACCGGTGTAATAGTCAGGTCTGCGGCTCGGTGCATCCGCGGGATTGGTGGTCCCGGGCCGGTGCTCAATATCAAAATCGAACGCAGAGAGCTTCTCGGCCCAACGAGCTTGCCTACGATTCAGTTCCTTAGTGGTCATGAAGTAGGTTAGGTTGTTATGGTCCGTTAGTACGGACACAGTGTGAGCACTGCCTTCGAGGTAGTGTCTCCAGTGTTTGAATGCTTCGACGATAGCTAGCATCTCCGAATCGTGGGTTTCGTACCTCACTTCGGGACCCGTCAGCTTGCGCGAATAGTACGCGATGGGGTGCCAGTGCCCGTCTTGCTGTAATTGACTTAGGATTCCAGATATAGCAAAGTTCGACGCGTCCGTTTCAACCCGCAGCGGCAATTCGGGATCGAAATGTCTCAGGAACGGAGCTGTCGTAAACTTTTCTTTAAGTGAATCGAAAGCCTGTTGAGCTTCTTTGGTCCAGACGAACTTGGCATTCGCTTCTTGGTCCGCTTTCGATCCCTTCCGGGCCCACTCATGACCCTTGGTCATGTTAGTGAGAGGTGCAGCGATTCGTGAATAGCCTTCCACGAAGCGACGGTAGAAGTTCGCAAAGCCTGTGAATTGGAGAACTTCTCGGACATTTCGAGGAACGGGCCAGTCACGGATCGTAGAGACTCGTTCCGGTTCCATGTGCACACCTTCAGGCGACACAATGAATCCGAGGAACCGGATCTCAGTTTTTTCGAAGGCGCACTTGGACAGTTTAGCGTAGAGCTTGTACTGCCGTAGTCGTTCCAGGACCCGTTGTACGTCATCTGTGTGGGACGATTCGTCTTGCGAATAGATGATAATATCGTCCAAATACGCCACACAACAGATGTCGAGCAGGTCAGCTAAGGCGCGATTCACGTACGCCTGGAATGTGGCTGGTGCGTTGGCAAGACCGAACGGCATCACGGTGTACTCATAATGTCCGTAGCGTGTGCGAAACGCTGTCTTCCATTCATCGCCTTCTTTGATCCGGATGCGATGATACGCATCACGGAGATCGAGTTGGGTGTAGATTTTGGCCCCCGCTAGCCGATCGATCGTCTCACCGATAAGAGGAAGGGGGTAACGATTCTTGATCGTGATTGCATTCAGCCCACGGTAATCGACACAGAGACGTAAACCGCCATCCTTCTTCGGAACGAATAGGATAGGCGCTCCAGCGGGACTCTTGGATTCACGGATCCAACCCTTCGCCAGATTCGTTACGAGGTATTCTCGTAGCACTTCCGATTCTTTAGGGCTGAGACGGTATAGTGACCGATACGGGGGATCCTTGCCAGGCTCAATATCGATGGCGTGATCACGTTCCGTACGAGGAGGCAACTCCGCGGCGTGTTCCTCTGAGAATACATCTGCGAAAGGCTTCACATAATCCGGGAGGTTGCTGATCTCTGTCGCTGCCAGCAAGTCAGAGGGCCCAGTTGCTGGATCGCCAGGTTCAACAACGAAAGCTTGTGCTCCATCCAGCAATTCTCTATCCGCTTCAACTGCGGAGATGATTTCGGGAGTGCTAGGTTCACGTGACTTGTTTGGGTCTGCTTCCCAGCGCTGGATTGTACCGTTCCGAGAGCGATAGTACCTTAATACGATCGCTGTAGACGTTTCGTCTCGGTAATACCATTCTCTTTGTATCCAGAGGATGTCTGGGTTAGCCGCTACGTGCCACGGGACACCAAGAATAAGGTCGTACTTCGTCATGTCGACCGCATGATACGACAACGACGTCCTTCCAACCATATCTCCAGTATCTGGCACGGTCACATCCAACTTTGTTTTGCCATATGTAGCAATCTTGTGTCCGTCAACAGCTTCTGCCAACACAGCACGTTCCGTAAGTTGAATCTTATTTCGACGAGCCCATGTTTTGCTGACGAAGTTGCTGTCGGCTGCTCCATCAATCAGCACGAGAGCCTTTACCAGTCCTTGCTCTGTCTTGATATATGCATAGACAGATATGCAAAGCCCGCGTTTCCGCTGTACGCTTCGCAAAGAAAGGAGTGTGGCAGTGTCAGGGATCCAGTCAACGAGTCACTTCCGAGCTGCCCATTTGGGTCTCAACTCGGGGTGTTTATCCCAGCACTGAAGCTCGGTGTGGCCCTTTTTCCCACAGTTACCACACGTAACGTCTTTGTCACGCTGATGTTTCTTGTGACTCTGGTTATGCGATCCAGATGGCAATTTGTCCGATTTGTTTCGATCGTTATCACGATTCAAGTTGCGGTTTTGCCCGTTTCGGTTCCTATCCCGACCGAACCGTTGCTGTCCGGACTCAGGAGGAACAGGAGGACCAGGAGGTGGGTTACCACCACCATTCCCAGTGTTGTTGCCGTTTCGGCGATTTCTTCCTCTACGCAACGCCTCCTGTCTCTCCGGCATGCCATCTTCAAGAGTTTGCAACCACACGACAAAACGATCATAGTCTTCCGGTTCGTCGGTGTGTCGGGAGACAGCTAGGGTACGGAGGTTTGCAAGAATCTTTGAACGAAGTCGTCCTTTGCGTTGCGCTTCGTTCAATGGGTGTGGGATGTGTTGCTCCCAACTCCTCAAGTAAACATTGAAGTCGGTGACGGTTTGGGATTCGCGCTGTCTAGCGCTCTCGACCTTGCCTTCAGCCTCGATGCCTAGAATCCTCGGATCCTTGATGCATCGAATCAGGAAGGCGTCGAATTCGTCCCACGTCATATTTTCAGGATTGTGGCCATCCCGTTTGAACGTATGCCATTTCTTCGCAACGTCATCGCTGAGGTTTTCTTCGGCAGCGAGAATACGTTTGTGATTCGTATTTCCCACATTGTAATACCACGCGTGACGGCTGAAGTGGTTCTGCATCTTGATGTCATAAACCATCTTTTCGTTGACCGAATCGCCCTTGAATTCTTTGACATTAACAGATGGGGGTTTCTTGTCTCGTCCTTCAACAGATGATGACGATTCGCGACGGCGTCTTCTCGCTCTCGGAGCAGCTTCGATGGGTTCTTCAACCTCCATCGGTTCTCCAGGGGCGTCAGATTCACTTGGAGCATTATAAGTGGTATTCTGCACGTTTCGTCCACTGCGGACCATGGAAACAGTTGGTTCGAAAGGCTCCGCCAGCGCTTGTGCTGTGGTGAATAGGATTTCGGATTCGATTTCCCACTCCCGTTGTGCCTTTTCTTGCTCAACCCGGGTCTTATAGGCTAGGCGTTGAGCTGGAGAGAAAGCACGAAGTTCCTCTAGCGTGTAAGACGCAATAGGCCTCGCCGGGTCGAGGATCTGGTCCTGTAGAGGGCTTATGTCACTTGGTTGCTCCGTGACACTCTCGATAGGGGTTTCTGTGTTGGTCCCTGCCGATTCATTACTGATCCCTACAGGCTGGCTCGAAGGTGCATTGGCGCTGGGGACAGCGGCATGGCTGACGTTGGGGGTTGGCAGGCTGTCAGTCATATCTTGTTCCATTGGAGGGTTCGGAACAGAAGTCGTTGTTGATTCGTGATTATCGGTCGGAGGGTTGGTTACTTGTTGTGAGCCGATCCGTTCACTACGACGTGTAGCCATTTCGTTTCTCACAATCGGGCTCTCTTCTCAGGGGGAGCAAATAGACTGTAAGAGAGTGGGTAGAGGGCGTGATAATGAGATACGAATATAGCTTCGATTTTCAAGGTAGGGCACGATTCGTAAGGTAGCTATTTGCTACCTTCTGAATCCTATTCGAATCGTAGCTAAATACACAGCCGAGCCGTAGTGCGGTTCGGGTAATGACTAAGCAGCCGGAATTGACCACGTGATCCAGCTTCCCTGGTGAAGTTATCCCCGATTCTAAGTTCTCCGCCTTACACTACCATACTGATTAAGTGCCAGCTCTACCATGACAACTACAGATCAGACTATCGCGGGACATACTCCGAATGGGACCTACGACCAGAACGCAACAAGAATGCAAAACCTAAAAGAGCATATGACTGAGCTGACTGGGCGAAGATTGGTCCAAAACTACTCGAGTCACTCAGTTAAACACCGGAAATACACATCATCACAGACCTTGACTCCAAAGTCAAGCGATTAGTGGAAACTACGACAAAGATTCTTAATTAGCATGTTCCACTGCAAAAGCTATCCCCATATTCAAAATAATAGTTTACAGTAGAACTTAAATCCCAACAGATCACTATGAATCAAACACGCCGACAATGGCAGAGTAGCTGTGCCACCCAGGGCAGTAACCACCCAATCACTATATCTCTCTTCAATGAAATGCGCATTAAACGGCGGGAATGGACCTAAACGATTAAGAAGGTGAAAGCCATTCATTAGAAGGAGTTCCTCGACACAGCCTAGGAAGGCCACCTGTGGAAAGCAGTAACATACATGTGACCACGGGAATCCTACTCGAATATCCCTGCCCTCCAGGTGGGATTGATGCTAGTCACCAAAAATAAAGCAAAGGCTAAAGTCTTTCTCGAAGCTTTCTTCCCTGAGATGGCAGAACCAGAAGATAAAGATATCGCAATACCCTCAGAAAAGATTCCGTGGCACCTAATTACTGAACTGGAAATACACTGGTCACTCAAAGCCGCAAAGGGAACGACAGCCCTGGGAGAAGATAGAATTATCACCCTAGTCTAGAAACAACTATGGCCCTATCTCCGGAAGGTGATCACCTACATCTTCACAAAATCAGTGGATCTAAGCCACTATCCTCACCAGTGGAAGCGTGCACGCATCATAGTGCTCAGGAAAGCTAGAAAGCCTGATTACAGATTACCAGAGGCATACCAGCCTATCTCCCTACTAAATACCCCGGGGAAGATACTCGAAGCAGTCATGGCTCGTAGACTGTCATTCTGGGCTGAGACCTACAAGTTGCTCCCAAACACATAGTTTGGAGGCCAACCAGGACGGAATACGGAACAGGCACTCTTAGTACTAGCAAATGCCATCGATCGAGCGTGGCTACAGTCCAAAGTGATCATGCTGATAGCATTCAACCTCAAAGGGGCATTCAATGGAGTGAACATCTCAAGTCTTGACGCCCGCCTGCAGGCCAAAGGGATCCCAGTTATTGCCAGACACTGGATCCGCAGCTTCATGGAAAGCCGCTATGCCAGCATCTCCTTCGATGACTTTCAAACAGAGATCTCCTCTCTCGAACACGCGGGCCTAGCGCAAGGGTCCCCGCTGTCCCCCATCTTATTTGGGTTTTTTAACTCCGACCTGGTCGACCAGCCCGTCGACCACCACGGAGGCGCGTCAGCTTTCATTGATGACTACTTTCGATGGCGAGCCGGTCCCTCCGCAGAAGACAATGTCAGAAAGATCTAGGAAGAGGATATACCGCGCATCGAGGTATGAGCCCGATGGACAGGATCCGCATTTAATGTGAAGAAAACCATACTGATCCATCTCACAAGATCCAAAAGATAGCATAGGGTGGGACAAATTACAATCAATGGGATAACCATCAAGCCCAGCGACACAGTAAAGCTCCTTAGCATAGTCTTTAATCAGGAGATACAGTGGAAGGAACATGTACAACAAACTGTCAAACGCGCAACCCAGGTGAACATTGCCCTTGGGGGACTGAGGCACCTCCGCCCAGAGCAGATGTGACAACTCTACCAAGCATGTATAACACCAATTATAGATTATATATCTACCGTCTGGCACAATCTGTTGAAGGATAAGGTCCACCTGCAGACGCTGGGTACCGTGCAGAGAACAGTCTTTATTCGCATTCTCTCTGCATTCAAGACCATATCCACCACAGTGCTTGAGGTTGAATCCTACATACTGCTAACCCACTTACAACTCAAACAACGTGCACAGATTGTCGCCGCCCGCCTTAGCACCCTCCCAGACGACCATCTAGGCTATGTGGTGGTGGTCCAAGCAGCCTCATAAAGCCTACATATAGGAACTGGACCTCGGTTCCCTCTTGCAGAAACCCTGCAGACAATGGATCTTACCCGACTCCAGGCCCTGGAAACTATCAATGTAACCCCTCCACCACCATGGCGGACCCTAGCGTTCCTAGAGATTAACATCAAACTAGACCATGACAAAGCTAAACACAAAGCATCTACTCTCTAAGATACAGCCAGCATTATAGTTTTCTCAGATGTGTCAGGCCAACATAACCATCTAGGAGCTGCAGCGGTCGCCCTAGACCAAAATAATAATATAATCCAACAGCGGAAAGTCAGCATTAGCTCCATGGAATACTAGTTGGTATATGCAGCTGAGCTCATGGCTATATATTATGCCATTAGTCTTGTCCTCAAGATTGCAATAGAAACTCAGCAAGCTATGATAGATAGACAGGAACTAGCAACTATCCTAAGTGATAGCATGTTAGCGCTTCAAGCCCTCTCTAATATATGGAATAAGTTAGGACAGAGGATTATCCAAGTAGTTTAACAATTAGCGCAAGAGTTATAAACACAGGGAATCCCACTCTGCCTCCAGTGGGTGCCAGGACATTGTAGTGACCCAGGCAATAAGATAGCTAATTAGCTAGCTAAAGAAGCTGTGGGCCCCAAGAAAGAACACCCCTTTCAACATCTACTGTTGTGGGAGAAAGGATTTATCTGCAACTAAATCCAGAAGGAATGGGAGCAGGGATAGAAGATGTCGGGGAAGGGCCACTATCTCTACTAGATAGACCCAAACCTATCCTCAGTCTATACCCAGAGAATATACAGCTTGCTGCGACAGAATTGCAGCTATCTACTCACACAGCTCTAAACGGGCCATTTATGGCTCGCAACACATAGCAAACTATATAAACTCTGAGAAGACGACAAATGCAAGTGTGGGGCTATAGAAACAGTGATTCATATTCTGATTGACTGCTCTAAATTGAGGGTCCCACGACAAGAGCTACGGAGAAAGATTAGGACTGCATTCAATGATATTTCAAACATGCTAGGAGGAAGATTTCAAGGTAAGAAAGGTAAAGAGGATAATATACAAGGTGGTAGCATCATTGGTGCAGTACTAGACTTTGCAGAGGCATTATAGAGATTTCAAAGCCGCGTGCCATAGAGCCACTTAACACAATATCAGGCATTAAGGCTATCACAGGCCGTGACAAGGCTCTAAATTCGGCAGTATATAATGGTTTACTGTACATAAAGATAGACAAGGATTAGATGGTGTTTTACCTGCATATCACTTCGGCGAGGGGTTAGTGTATGAATACAACAACAACAACAACAACAACAACAACAACAACAACAACAACACTGTAACTCTCAGGCGGAAGCCAGTTTCGAGACGGGCTGTATATATAGGCGACTGTACTGCATGACTGTACTGCATCGACTGCATCGGCATCGAACGCACTGTAACTCTCGGTACTGCATCGAGATTGAATCGAAAAGAATGAATTTGAACCGATTGTTGTGGTGATTAACGAGCCAACGCGGTAACGCCAACATGCCCATTGTGACCCACACCGCAGTAGGTTGTTCCGCGACGCGTACCCCAGATCCAGATAATCCCCCATTATCACCATCAGAAATACAGCAAAGTAAATCAGATTGGAAGATTAAACGACCAGGGCACCTTAGTCAAGAGCAGGAAAGAGAAAATGAAAACAGAATAAACTATCTTAGCCATAAATGAAATAGCCCTGCAGCAACGCTCCGAGGCAACACAGCTGCCGAGCCGGCTAACCCTAACCCTGACGTGAACGCAACCAAAATAGGAGCACAAATGATTACAAACCTTGTTAACAGTCTAAAGAAAGCAATCACCCAACAAACCAGTATAATTGAATTAGCAAGGGCGGAGATACAGGAGGTTAAAACAGAACAAATTGCCCTGAGAGAGCAGAATACAAAGCTACAAGAGGAAATCCAAGCACTGCGCACACAGATTAAGGCCCAGATTGTGTGTGTGTGTGTGTGTGTGTATATATATTTAACGGCCGTGGTTCGTGACTCGCACGCTTCCCACCGATCCCTACTGGGACATAGGCCGCCGAGGGGTAAGCCTCGGGTTTCGGGTCCTATCAGATTTATGTACAAATAAGAGACTCTTTGACGCATTTCCATAGCTGCCGTGGTCTTACAGGGAGGTCCACTTTGAGTAGATTTTGGGTATTTACTAGCTACAATGGTCCGCCTACACTCCATGACCTGTTACTCCACCACTATACATAGTTTACGTTGAGGTGTTGAACACCTCAGGGTTATTGCTAACAAAAATTTCGGGAGCTAGGCAAGATTGGTTTAGCGTGGTCAGCGTCTCAGGGGTAGAATAGTCACCAACTCATTTTTTTTATTTACGTAGTTGTATCCTCTTCCTTTGTAAATTTTTTACTACAACCAAGTTTCTACACATCTCAATACCACCTCTTCTTACTTCAACTCAAAATCTCTAGAAATGAGTGAGGAGTCTTACTCTTTCCCTCCCTATCTTCGTGTGTTACCTGAGTGGCGGGTAATTCTTTGTCAACAACATGGATCATGCTTTACCCAGCAGAGTCTCCAACAACATTTACGCAAACGACATCATTTAAAACGCTACGAGCAAGTTCATATTGAGCAACATCCTGAATTCTCCTTAATTGCTAAGACAATTGATACAGTAGTACAACCCTCTGATGGTACTACTGAGATTAATGGTCTTCCAATTATACCTGGATTTACCTGTCATATTGAGAACTGTGATTATCGATCCCGTAATACTGATTGTATACGACAGCATTATAACCAGGAACATGGATGGCGAAAGTCCCAAGGTGTTATGCCTTGGTATCAGGTGTATCTACAGACACTATTTTCCAAACAACAAGACATCCAGTATTTTACAGTGGAACTTGCTCACTCTATTCACACCTCACATGATCTACATACTAATACTCCTGGATATGCGCCTGCCTTTACTACCAATGATCTGCCTTCCTTGGATACCCTTCTCCAAGAATACTGTACATTTCAAACTCAGAACTCTGTATCATATACTGTGAATGACAGTCAGCATGTCTCTGAAATTACTCCATGGTTGCGAACCACTGGTATTCACATTCACCTCACTGGATTAGATCTAGAAACTGTGGGAGATCTTTATCGACTTCCCAATCGTGATGAGATAAGATTAGATCTCATCTGCGCCAGCGTGGACCGAATCTGGAGAAAGACCGAACAGCTGCTGCATCACAACCACGCTGGTGAGATCCCACGGCTAAGTCGCCGCAATGCTCGACTTCTCAATACCTTTACGCGAGGAGAGGTCTCGCAGAATCCCATCCAGCCTCTCCAGAATCCTCAGAGTCGCTCTCGGTACATTCAAACCTGGCAGAAGTTGGTCTGTTATTGGAGTCGAGTAATAGATGACCAAGCCCTTCCTAATTCCTTATTTCAGCCAACAGAGGGTCAGAAGACTGCCTGGAATGATATAATGACTGCCGCGGAGAATCTATATCACCAACAAGAGTCAGAGCCGGATAATGACGAGGCTCTCCATCGACTCCAGCAGGAGATGGATGAACAAACCCTCATGTTCTGCCTTGAGATTATCCAACAGTCAATTCCTTTGCGAGCTTTTGATTCTATCCTGGTCTCCTTTGCAGCACTCTTATTCTGGATGCCAGCTAAGAAACAGTGGATGACAGTTGGTAACTACACCTCCTTCCTCTCGCAACTGATCTACAACTGTCAGATCTGGATCCTCGCTCTTTCTATCCTAGAACAACAGCACTATCCCACTCAGGATCTTGGAGATATTATTGTTAGACACCGCGATCGATGGCTACTTAACGATACCAAAGGACCCGTGGCTGAACTACTGGAGAATCGACTGTATGCATTCCAGATTGCAATGAGTGAGGTCCCCCCTGCTCAAGTACGATGGGATCGGGAGGGCCAAGTCATTACATTCCAAGATGTAAGCCTGTCCTTGTTGGAACTCTCTCAACTGATCCGCGAGGGAATCTCTACCGCCCAGGCCATCTTCGAGCAAGAGTTGTGTTTATCCGGCCCATCACGGCCAGCTACCGAGATCCCTCAATTTGATCTCAATAATCTGATGGATAACTGGGACGCTACACAAGCTGGTGCATCCTTTCTCACAGATTCTCGCAATCATGCTTATGTGGTACCCTATCAGGATTGGCTCTTCCGTCGAGTTAGTCAGGATGCAGTTCTATTTCCGACGTTTTGGGAGTTGGGCGCTGATCAGACCTGGCGGATCTCGCAGAAGATGGTAGAACAGTACGAAGCAACTATCCAGCGATTCCTAGAGGCTTTACTTGTCCCCTTCTTCATTGGATCTGGCCAGCAAGCGCGACGGACAGAGTTCCTAGGAATTCGATGGCGCAACACCCTCCTCCATACTCGCGATCTCTTCCTCCATGACGGTCAAATGCTCTTTATTCTGGATTATCACAAGAGTCGTCATCGTACTAATGCCTCTCGATGGCCCGCCCGGTTTCTCCTCCCAGAAGTAGGACAGTTAGTCACGCAGTTTCTCATCTTAATCATGCCCTTCCGACAGTGGCTACAGCACAAGGTGCAAACTGCGCATTCTCGCACATCCATTCCTGTCTATGACTACCTCTGGGCCTCTACAACAAAGCCTTGGTCTGATAATCATCTTACGCAGACCGTGATCCGGACTGGAGAGCAGATCCTTGGTAAGAAGATTCATATTCGAGCCTGGCGCCAGATCACTGTTGGGATTGCCATTAAGAAGTTTAGAACTCTCGCGTCACAGTTTATTGAGGATTCTCTTGATAATGAAGATGACCTTATAGAGGATCACAGTGGCAGTATGGCTGCGGTATTCCACTATCAGGCTGCACATACACCTCATACCGGGAATCAGATCTATGGAGGGACAGTCAATTTTCGAGCCGGTCTCACCGATGCTGGTCTTCAAGAATTCCGCCAAGCTAGCGAGATCTGGCATCAATTAATCAAACAGCCCTCGCAGTACTCTACATCTAGCTTATTAAAAAGACGACTGCCTGCTGTATCCACTCAGTCCTCCCAACCAGCCAACGTCAATACAGAGTGGGAATGGGACGAGAGTTCTTCCAAGCGAGTGCGGAGTGAGGCAACTGAGTCCACACTAGTTCAACGATTTCATCGTTGCCACGAACCACGACAGAGTCAACAGCGCTGGACTATGGAGCAGGCGCAGACCATTCTAAAGCGCATGTATGGGCCAGAAGCGCAGTATCGAACTAGTAATCAGCAACAAGCCTTGCAGTATATCATCCAGGGTTCTAGTCAAGTGGTTGCAGTTCTTCGAACAAACGAGGGCAAGAGCCTACTCTATCTTCTGCCCTGCCAGCTTCCTGGTGCACGAACAACCGTGGTAGTGCTTCCTTTATTGGTCCTCAAGCAGGACATGCTCCTTCGATGTCAGAATGCTGGAATTGAGGTGACTATCTGGAATCAGCAGGATGAATCTAGACACCTCGGATCGAGTCCACTGATCCTCGTGAGCGTTGAGCAGGCAGTACACATCAACTTCCGAACCTTTCTTCTCCGGCTCCAGCTTGCCAATCAACTTGACCGTGTCGTGTTTGACGAGTGTCATCTGACTCTGACAGCCTCTTCATATCGCAAGCGAATGGCCTTACTTCCTACATTACGTGATATTCAGTGTCAGATGGTTTTCCTCACTGGCACACTACCACCCATCATGATGGCAGAATTTGAGCAGACCATGCTACTCTCTAAGGCACGATTAATCCGTAGCCTCACCACTCGCCGTGACCTATCCTACCAGGTAGTTTCCTGCCCTATAGATCAGGACTTCTTCAAGTTTGCGATTCCTTGGATCCAGCAAGAGCGCACCCAACTTGACTCTGAAGAGCGTGCAATCCTCTACTGCCAAACCCAAGCGATTACGGAGGAAGTGGCTACAATTCTGGAGTGTCCCTTCTACCATGCCAGTTCTGGGACCCGCGAAGAGAAGGCGCAAACCCTCGAGACGTGGCGTAATGGAAATCCAAACTGGATCGTTGCCACTTCTGCCTTTGGGATGGGAATTGATCACCCGCGAGTCCGCCTTGTTATTCATCTCGGAGCCCCATCCAGTCTCATTGACTTTACACAGGAGGCAGGCCGCTTAGGACGTGACCAACAGGGCGGTCGTTCGATCATCTTACTCCCTTCATCCTGGAGTGTTAGCAAGTCAGGTCGACCTGGCCATGTGATCTCCTCTGATGTACAGGCTATGCATGCTGTTTTAGATCAGCCGAACTGTCGAGTCGCTGCGATGAGCTCCTTCCTCGATGGGGCTGCAGTGGCTTGCAGCGCGCCTGATCCTCTCTGTGATCAATGTCGCTTCCGTCAAGAGAATCCTGAATCTTCTTCGACTGATCCTACTACGACCAGCTCGCCTAGTCCAGAGCAGAACGTCGACTGCGATCTGACTATTGGGTCTCAGATGCGAATCCAGCAGATCCAGCAGGAGAGCCGGCAATTACAGCAGTATGAGGATTCCCTCCAAGCGCTCCGTGGCACCTGCGTGATCTGCCGTATCCTACCATCATCATCTGCCGACAAGAAAAAGCATTCCTTTATCAACTGTTGGAATCCTCGTCGACAGGACTTTCTTGAGGCAAAAAAGAGAGCACAGCAGGAAGGAAAGCAGTTTCAAGGCTGGATGCAGCGATATGCCGGGTGCTTTCGTTGTTATAATCCGCAAGTGGTGTGTAGTCAACAGGGCCAGGGAACCTGCCTCTATCCTGATCTCGTCATGCAAGCTTGCTGGGCGATCTATCAGATCAAGGCCTGGACAGAAGGCTTGCTGCCTGGTCTTGGTGGTGAGCACGTACAATCCAACGAGGCAGCATATATGCTTTGGCTAGGGCAGAAGCGAGCGACATTTGGGGTTGAAGGATCGAATGCTGCCTGGGTGGCTTATCATATATTCCAACAGCTTCTGGAGCCTGCAAAAGGTTCAGTTTAGTCCGCTAATTTCATTCGATAGTGTTTAGAGAGTTAACATTACAGAGGTTATATCACAGTCCCTCCAATTCCACCCATATCGCGTAGATGGATCATAGTCAATGCAACCATCTATGTTATATATATCGTTGACAGATTCTGTCCCGGGTTCATATATTGACTAGTTATATATATTAGTTTACGAAGTTGTATACTACAGCTTGGAACTATTGATTGAATTAGCGATTCAACAGGGCTATTAGTAATTAGGCTGGAAAGTCGATTAGCAGTTGGCGATTAATGATTAAGCAACAGCCAGTAAACCAGTTGATAGTTGACCGTTGAGCCAGTAAGCCAGTCCATAGTTCAGCAAGTTGCCAGAGGGCAGTTCAGTAAGTAATCTAGTTGAGAGTGAATGGTTTGACTAGGGAGACAGTTGGCAGTTGGCAGTTCAAACACTTGACCGTTGGCGGCTTAGCCAGTTGATAGTTAACAGTTGGCAGTTGGCAGTTACCAGTTACTAGTTGGCAGTTGACAGTTGCCAGTTGACAGTTAGCGGTTAAACAATTGGGCAGTTGATTGAGTTAATGGTTGACAGGTGATAGTTGAGCAAACTGGTAAGTTAGTGGTTGAGCTAGTTGACAGTTGTCAGTTCGCGGTCGAGAAAGTCGACGGTTGAGGGTTGAGCCAGTTAACAGTTGGCGGTTGTTGAGCACGTTGCCAGTTGTCACTTTCCAGTTGTCAGTTTAGCAAGTTGACAGTTGACAGTTGAGCAAGTTGCCAGTCGCCGGCAGAGGAAGTTGAGAGTTGGCGGTTGAGCAAGGTGCCAGATGGCGGTTCAGCCAGGAAGCCCGTTGATGATTGAGCGCGTTTCCAGTTAATAGTAGAGCGAGGAAGCCAGTTGACAGTTGACGGTTGAGCCAGTTGACAGTTGGTGGTTGAGAAAGTCGATAGATGGCGGTTGAGCCAGTTGACAGTTAACAGT
>NW_002990122.1:0-1485 GCF_000003125.1 Talaromyces stipitatus ATCC 10500
CAGCTACACAAGGATGGTTCAGTTCCCTCAGAACGCACCTACTAAGCCAAGAATGGAAATAAATACACAAGTCAAGTTTCCATATTAGGAGTTCGAATCCGACTTCCATGCCAAGCAGCGCGAATGATGTCTCAGGCCATTAATCCTTTATGCTCGATTTTTGGCAGATCTCGGCTTCCTCAAACAGTCGAGGAGCTGGCTCGACTGCAAATACTGATCCCCAACACTACGTAAAGGTTTCTGCCCGTTCATTGAGGTCGGCGAGGGAGATAACGTAACTCTAGTTTAGCTAATTATAGAGTGGTGGTGGTCTTTCGTCGTTTAAAAACATTTAACTACTGTGACATCTCAACTGAGATAACTACAGCACCATGCCAGCTGAAATAACATTACCCAAAAGGGCCAAAGTATGTGAACCCTCTGTGAATCGCCCAATAGCACAGCTTCCTTCTATACGAGATATCATGGAATGTGTCGGCGGAAGCGAGTGTATGGATGTCCGATTTACAAATATTTTTAGTCTGAGGTAAGAAATAGGTACCGATTCGGCAGTTCAACTTCACGGCTTTAGTTGAACTAACATTTTTAGGGGCCATGTATACAAAAAGCATCAGAGTTGCAACTACCCTGGATATAGTCCCATTGAAGCCACAAGTCAAGAGAGTATGGCTTGTGCAATACGTAGTAGGAAAGATAGATAATCCTCTATACAGTAGCCTGTAACGACACTTAGGCACTTGCGTTGAAATCCGACTATCCCTAACGTACTGTAGTAGTTTATCTATCGGCCGAAGGGTCTATCTGTCTTCCAAATTCCATCGCATACAGCAAATGAGCCCGCATGAACAGGATGTAGATAGCTTCATAATCTCATACCTCATACAACACAGATTCATGTGTGTGTGTGTGTGTGTGTGTGTGACATTGTTTAACAGCCATAAGCCGTAATTAGTCACTGCCTGCCCGTTCCCTATTGGGATAAAGGCCGCTAGTGGATAAGCCCTGAGTGCATAAGAATAGTTTTCAAGAAGTGAGCCTTTGGCACTTTTGCATAGCTGCCATGGTCGGATGGATGGTAGATATCGTATAACTGCTGGGCGTTACTGCCAGCTGCAGTAGTCCACCTACTCACCATGACCGAATCCAGCCTGTTCAAGTGATAGAACTTAAGATGAAAGGAAAGAAAAGGTAAGAAGACAAAAGGAACATAACAAAATTGGTATTGATTCCTTAGCTTAGGTGGTAAGAAGAGGGCGTCGAGGACACATATCCTCGAAGAATCGAGACTCTGAGAATCAGACCCTAGTTTAATGGCGCTTTTTGGAGTGTTTAGAAGGAAGAGGTTGATTGCAGATGGGATCTAGGAGGTCTAGGGGGCCGGGCAATGTTTCTTTTTGCAATCTAGCAGAAAAGGAGTGTATTGGTAACTTCTTTCGTGCGACATCAAAAAAGAGATGTGCATCTTGAGGGCTGAACCGTTCGTGG
>NW_002990122.1:2925-39660 GCF_000003125.1 Talaromyces stipitatus ATCC 10500
TGAGAAGAGGCTCGCAGGTCCATAAAAGACACCTAGTCACACTACTACCTTCTCTAGAAATAACATTGTCAGAACCATGCAGTCAAAACATATGTGCTATAGAAGCTTTAGAAAGAGACAATATTTATCACATGGCAGATTGCGACAGAACAAATGTCAAGTCGTTTTCTTGATTCCTATCTCACGGAAACGTAATAGGCCTATCCGACTTCGCGTATCACAGGGGGGGCTTAAATCTGACTCCAAGCAAAAATTTTCATACAGACAAAACCTCTTTTTCCTAGCTAAAAGAGTAGCACAGTCCGCTTTTTCTCATGTTGCAAATAAGATAATATCTCAATATCTCGTTGGGCATCGCTTACAATTTCCGTTATCAGTTGCCAAACCGTCCCAAAATAACAAGGCGTTCCCGACATTCAATAAGAAGGTTAAATATGCTAGCTACGGGGTTGGAGTTTCGCCGCTGTCAAGGATTGCACTTTTCCGATACTCATAGAACTACTAACACGTTGATGTCCATCATAGCCTATAGCGCTGGGCATGGACACTATTGACTAGCCCGGACTTAGTCAATTACCTAGTAATGCAGATGCAAAGGCTTGAAAGGCTTCTTTCCTCGCCCTAAGCCGCTAATCGCTATATCTTCAGGGCCAGTATCGCAGCAGCTCCATAATTTCTTATATTACTGTATTTTCGGGACCCAGCGAGTGTATTAAACTATCAAAGTAAAGGTGCATCCTTAAGCGCGTGGATACGCAATTACAGCGCTTTAAGGGGAAGACTAGGGGGATACATCCTTGAAGGTCACGAATAGCTCCCTTACAGACCTTACCCTACGTTATTTCAATCTAGCTACAAATTATACCTCATGATCACGTTCTCTACAATCTCTCTTACAGTACTATCTTTTCTTATACTGTATGTGACCGCTATCTATATACGCTAACCTTTCACGGAAGCGATATAGAGGTGAGCCACTATAGCTAGTCTTTGTATATTTATTTACATTTTATCCATTAAACTACATAGACTGAAGTTTGAGAAAGAAAACATTCCTGACTACATGGAACTTCATTCTTATGCGTGCGTAAATTTCAAGGTCAGAGCCCAATATGGTGGCAGGCATCAAGTCGGTGAACTGTTGACAGAAAATTTGACCTCTAGAGTTGAGTTCTATATGCAACTAGTACGTAAAATCCTTTTGCAGGTTCTATATTGTTTTGATGTGATGTGTTTACTTGGTAAAGATGAGACTCTAGTTGGTAATGGGGCGGCCTGGTGGTTTCGGAGAACCTCTAGCATATTGTTTGCGTGTATTATCTGAGTGAGGTTTTGGGTGAGTTTTTGGGTGAGGTTCTTTCGGTATGTCAAATTTAACGTGCGGTGGGCTAGGAGGATTACCGGTCTGGGGGTTCATTTTGAGTGGTTAACTGTTGTCTGGAGGCCGATAATTGAATAGAGCTTTTATCTCTAAAAACACGAAGGTAGTTAAAAATAGATTGTTTCCTGGTATAGCCAGCTAATAATAAAAAGTAATCGAAGCCCCGAGAAGCAAAAAGAAGGTAGCACACGTAGTACTGTATGCTATCTCCTTGTATCGCGTCGGAATGTGATGCCAATTCTCGAAATTTCTGATACAGTATGCAAATCTTGTGTGGGTGCACTAAGGTGCATATACGTACGTACGAAGCACTTGAGTCAATCTCAATAGGTGATTCTTTCAGTTCTGTGTGTTCACTTCTTCTAAGTACATCATGTTCCAAAGCCGCGTCTATATAGACCTTCTCCTGAGCTGATTTGTAAGCTATCCCATGGGCCATGGGGTAAACCTGAGACCATTCTCTTACACATAACAGTTTCGGATTGATCGCTTCATTTGATGGCTTCATTGGAAAGCCAGCTTATCTGACACATCTCGATTGCATGAAGCAACCAACATCTTGTCCTATTCCCAATTCCTATCCCAAAATGGCTTAGCTCATCCTGAGTTCCAACACTATTTGTTAACACCGCTCCGCGACCACGCACTTACTCCTGTTTTCCTTTCTTCATGTTCTGTATTCTCGTCGAATAGCTCCTAGATTAGGCATAGCAATGGATTATTATGAAATCTGGCTTGGCACCCTCATAAAAAGAAGCAGGCGGCGTAGCGTAGACTGTGCAGTCACATAGCTCCATAGCTAGAACGAGACTAACGAGCGTTAGACTGCGTCATAGTGGACTGATCACTATCATTAACCCTAAATCGAAAATATCTGAAGCTTGGCATGAAATTATCCAATCAGTACTGACTAGGTCGGCGGCTAGACCATCATTTAAAAATAGTAATGAACTAAATATAGGTATACCTCTGAGGCTTGAGTCTTGAGGTATACAGGTGATCTTAGCTAAATAGCTCTAAATATAGATATAACACGACTATAAATTCGATATAAATATTGGTAAACCCAACATTGCGTGAGGAGTCTTCATTAGATCCAAGAAACGGAAGCCATGGGATCTTCAAAAGGGCGAAAGGAAGAAATATGCGATATCCTTAGGAAGATTATACAATGCCCAGGTGAAGATCCCGGTAAGATCTCCATTACAGCCTTACAAGATATTCAGAAAGTGGACGGCCAGGCAATGGAATATTTCTATAGGCCAAGTCCCGATAACAAGAATAAGTGGGACGACATAATAGGGCCCATTAAAGCTTTGGCGGCGTTGCTGGACCCGAAACTAAACCTTAACCCCAACTTCGAAGGAATAATCGGCTGCCCCACTTCCTCCTCTGTTCATGATCTGCAGGGCGAGGTTACAGTTATAATAGATACTCTTCAAGACATATTCCCAAGCAGAGATTCAAATAATCCCTGGACGCCCGTCAGGAACCGGGGCAAGCCCAAATCGGGCAATGGAAAACCTGACGAAGAGGTCAATAGCGGATCACCGAAAAATCATTCACGTCGTGACGGGTATAATGATGACCTACGAAAAGAGCGCCCCCATGATAGTTGTTCACATTCTCGAAGATGGGGGCGACGGCTAATAGATGTCAGATGATCCAGATTTCAGACGAGGCAAAGAGATCGGCTGTTCGATCTTATAGGTCTAAAAAGCACCTTAGTGCATATATCTGGGTACCTAGACTTCAGCCCAATGTTAACCCCTCATGATAGCTCATAAATCACAAGGCCAAATATGTTTATAAGAACACGGAGAGACAGAGAATAAAAAAGACATACAATCTTGCCAGTCATTTCTGTAACAACGTTACGTAGGGTGTGAAGGTACCAAGCCAGATCTCATAATAATCCATTGCTATGCCTAATCTAGAAGCTATTCGACGAGAATACAAAGCATGAGGAAAGGAAAACAGGAGTAAGTGCGTGGTCGCGGAGCGGTGTTGACAAATAGTATCGGAACTTGCTGTGCACTAGCACAAACTCAGTTAAGCTTAATACTCAAAGATATCTTTATAGTGGAAATATTGATATTGACCTTATTCTGCGCACTCTTCTCTATCTACATCTTGATGGGATTTTTGGACACTATTTATGCTTGAGAATCTGATCCACGCAATCTCAAATAGAAGATTCTCGACACAGAGCTGTAAAGTTGATTCGTAGATTCAATCTTGTGACTTTAATTCTCGAATTTTCCTTGTATCAATGTTGTAGGCTTTCCTTGATTAGGTTTAGCTTACCTAATCCTCGACAAATAGTGTTGGAACTCAGAATGAGCTAAACCAATTTAGGAATAGGACAATATTTGCGTATCAAGAAATTTCGAGAATTGGCATCACATTCCGACGCGATATTGAACATTACAAATCAACTTTACAGCTTATCTCTAGAAAGTTCGATTTGCACAAGTGTCGACTTTTGGTGATATCACTTCTATGGAATCTTGTATATTAAAACAGGTTCAATACTCCTAGATAGTGGTTTGAGAGGAGTGCCGGAAAATAGACCTAGTTCCTTATACGTATTGTTTAGAGCGACGGGTCCGTGGCGATTACGTAAACTTTAGGATTATGTAACTAATCCTTTAAAAAATCCATAACGTAATCGGTAAGGACCCTTCGCTCGAAACAATACGTATAAGGAACTAGGTCCATTTTCCGGGACTCTTCTCAAACTACTATCAAGGAGTATCTCAACAAATTTATATGTATAGTATGTATCAAATTAACTCATAACGATCAGAATATAGAGTATATTGAGGATTCTAAGTCTGAACTTATTCTGATAGATATTCGTGAAAATTACCAAATGTCGACTGTAATTATTGTAAAATATATTTTCTTTGGAGTTACTCGGTCTCTACTTGTTTATATATTTTTAAAACCTCTGTTCAATTACTTATCATGAATATTCAGCTCTGTAAATACTTAAATTAGTGAATTTATATGACTTTGTTGAGATATAGAGGTCATGAACAATGATCGTTTGTATGGAAAACACGGGTGGCCAGCTCGCTTACATGGCCAACTCGCTTACCGATTACGTTAGTTATAGGAGTAGTCCCTCCGGGCGTAATAAACATCATTCATTCATAAAGGAGATTTCGGACGCGACAGGAAGATGGATTGCCTAATAGTGGTCAACTATGAATGCAGTCCAGAAGTCATGCGAACCTTACTCGAGTTCCATGCGATAGAGAAGAAGCGGTGAGTGCTGTAACGGTATGTAACCTGTTGTGTAACGTGGTCAACTTGGAGTTGGGATTACGACAGACATGATGGAGTTATTATCATCACATTATGTGCTGTTTTGATATAACGGGTCTGTATATTAACAAAATTGAAAAGATCTGGTTGAGCTATCGATGCCCAAAACTGCATTCAACACCGTAATAGTCTAACAAAGATCAGCAACCTTGTCCAAGGTGTTCGTCGCCACTAATTTCTAATGCGGCACTGACGGTCGTCAACAACAAAGGATAATGCCGACAAACACCAAGCTTCTTTGACGAATATCACTGTGACGGCTGGTGCTGAGGCTATACAGAAGATGGTGAGATTTGCTGACTTAGAGGTCCGGATGTTGGAAATAAAATCACGTGACTAGCAGGATACAGAAGTCGAACTACGGAACGGTTCGCAAGTACCTCAAAAATACCAAATTCCCTTTAAGGGCGTCCTTTTTGGTGAAATGGTATTACGTTTTAGTTCCGACACCGGACAGAGATCACGTGATTAGGGTTGGGCGAGAAGGGGCTACCTGGGGCACGTGACCGCGCCACTGATATCTGGGACCAGGGATAGCTTCATGTTTACACTCTTTCCTTTTCTTTCCTATGCTTAGATTTCTCGTATTAGCTTCCGAATGACATTTGATTGGGCCCTCACAATCACTATACAACAAAGGACGTCCTAATCGGGAAAACGGAATCAAGCAGCCTGTAAAGCCCTGTTACGAATGGGCTTTCCGAATAGCTTCAGACAAGGGGAGGATCATGTTGGATATTTGATACGCTAATCCTAATCAGGATGTCATTACTAATCATGATTCCTCGGAATAACGACATATCCGTGAGAACATGAGAGCCAAACTCAAGCCTACATTTTGGAGTCAGGATTGTCATGTATCCCGTAAATCCGTGATACTTTGCCACTATGATGTGTATATAAAGAGGATCAAGATGTGTAGTTAGCTATGTTTTAGAAGACGTGCAAATCAGAGTCAATTATTCCTCACCCAAATTGTATAACTCCTATCAGAGCCTAACCCCGTTCGGACTAGTACCAAAAGATTCCAATAGATCACGTGCCTCACGTGATCTCGGAGCGATTATGTAAGCACCTGCTAGCGCGAAGGCGCGCGCCCCTGTATATAGACGTGGCCTTAGGCATATCTTAGGGAAGCAGCGAATAGCTGCTTCATGAATACACATACACGTTCACATACAAGTTTACCAGTGAACCTGTGATGCCATATATCGTTCAATTACTACGCTCTTACAACCCAACCCCTTACACAGCCCGTTGAAGCTGTGTAGGGCTAAGAAGTCAGTGGTCACAGCCGGCGTTTTGGAAATATCCCTCTATTCGTCGCCCCTCCAAGTCTAGAATCAAAGCCAAGGCCTGGGCTTTCTTCCTGAGCTTGCCTTGCCGGTGCTATTTAATAAAGACTTTTGACTTAGCAAAGAGCTTTTACTCGGATTCAAATCGGGCGAGTACAGAAGCAAATTGACCCTGCTTTCATGCACGATTCTCTCGGTGTGGCGAAATGAGACTGTTTATCCATGACAAGAACGGATTTCGGCTTTTCCCATTTTCCACATTGATGGAGTAACCCTCCGAAGAAATCATCAAAGACAGAGGTATCAGTAGGGCACTCAAAAACCCAGGGTAATAACTTGAGAGCTGGAACAAGCAATGCTGTGCGTATTGCTCCCTAACCAACGCTTGTCCCTCTTCGGTGAAAGGAGCCGTCGCTAGGAAGTGTTGGTATCCCATTCTCCCAGAGGTGCCAAACTACATGCGGCAGGCGGCGCTGGCAGTAAGGTGATTTAAATTCCCTGTCAATGTGATATAACTCCATCTTGAGTAAAGGCTGGTAGAATCTGATACCACTAACCACGACATAATTTAGCGACCTGGGAGGGTGCTAGCAGATATGCGGAGAGGAAACAAGTAAGTCCTTATAAACCTTACTCTCTTATCACATCCAGACCCATTTCCGTAGGCAAGATGGTATAAGCAAAGATCTAAAATTAAATGATTGTACGTACAGTATCAATCCCGCAAAGCTGCGTTTTTGTTCAATTGCTTTAAACAATTAAGATTTTCAGTAGAGGATTAACAGAGAACTTGTGTCATTAGCGGCGTGAAAGTTTATGGCCGTCCTCTTCTGTTGGGAGGTGCCTTCGTCCTGTTGAATTGGCGCATGGCGGAGCTCAGGTATCTGACTGTACGCTCACTGCTGCCAGCGGCCTTCGCCATTTGGGCTCTGTAGACTCATTGCTGATCATCATATCATAGATTAATCCTAAAGGAGTGCGGATAAATTCTGATACAAGGTACTGTAAGTTTATAGATTGCTTCACAAAATACAATACAAACTTTAAAAAACAACAATCTTCCGAATAACTACAAAACCGGTTACTCAGTCTTGCCCAGGTGGCATTGGGGTTTGAAAGAAACATCGAAGAGTGCAACCAAATGTATCCTTCAGATAATCGTTCGCTTTGCATTAGTTTGACAAAATCATCCAGTACATGAGACTACCTGGATCCTAGGCATTGTTGGTACGATGATATGATCTAACAGAATGGAGTCTAGCCCATATACTTCTTCGCTTTCTCTTCAATACTGTATTCAAATCGAAATGTTTCAATTGCAGTGGCTGCCTTTTTCCAAAAAATTCATTAAATAAATTTATGGGAATATCAATATCACTTTGTTGTCCCTTTTCCTTTTCGATGCCTCGGAGGTACCCTAAAAAGTTAGATGCGTCCTCGGATCTTTTTGTTCTGAGTCTTTCCAAGAGTCTAATGAAAGTTTCAGTTGTCGAGGTCGCCTGTGTTACTCGAACTTTGCCGGACGTCTCCAAACTGATGTTCATACGACTGATGGGGATTTTCAGCTCTCTTTGTGTTTGGATGGCCTGTATACGTGTTAGAACTGTGCTACAACAGTACTACAACTAGGCAGTCGTCACCATACTTGTGATATAATGTAAGCAACTTCTTCCTCTTTTAGTTTAATATCGGATACTATCAGCTGGTCAAAGGTGATACATGTAAAGGGTGTAGTAGGTTTAGTAGTTGCTTTGAATCTTGGTGGTTTCCGTAACGGCATGTTGCGAAGGGCCCAAGCATTAATCGGGAGGAGGCACTTACGGTTGATGATTTCAGATTATAATATATAGGTCCATCGTTATTTTTGTACGTACTGTTGTGTATTCTCATAAAGTCACGGGCGAGGGTGATCAAATAGGGGTCTGATACGTAATTTCCCCACTATATTAGTGCTGGCCTACGTATTTATCAATAGGAGTAAGCTAACCCTCATCATTTGAATATGTCCTAAGCTTTCATTACATAACAAAAAAAATTAGGGTATATACAACCCGCTGATGGTGCCCATTCCTGTGGTCCTCGTGTAGTTTATTCTCTCGAAGTCGTACATACAACCCTGAAGCCAAGCTATCCACGGGTATCACAACCCACCATGAGATTGCTCTCAATCATTTCAGCTCTTTTATCAGTGGCCTACTGTATTGAATGGATTGGACAGGTGGGAAACTCAATCTGTAATTGGGCTCAGCTTCGTGGTACGATTGCTATAGGTGTCTTTACGTTCCACCGAGTCTTAACTTATTGACTATGATAAGCCAGTTCACTTCGAGATGCGATATACGTAGATGGAGGCGAATTGTGGTGGATTAGGTGCGCTTCAACGCTTCAACAACAAGTCTAATATTATATGTGCTAACGAATGAACACAGCCAATTTTCCAATGGACAGAATGGTACAGTGCAGAATGATGGTATTATCACAGATTTTCGTAAGGCAACGAGGAAATTCACTAACTCTGCTTATAGGCAACTTTGAAGGATCCCTGTTCCGACTTGACCTTTCTCAAACTTTCAACAGTATTACAACGAACCTTACATCGCTCTTTTCCAGGGTCCCCCAAAACTCATCTCTTGATTATATCGATGGTGTAATGTGGGCCACCAATACTGATGAACTTGTTCTATATGGGTAAACTACTATTCTTGAAGTGATCCTGGCATGACTTGCATTGACTACTGTGTTTCAGGGGTCTTCTCCGTCCGTCCAATAGCACGTTAGAACCTGGATCGCGAAGCTTTTATGGCTATAGCATAAATTCAACAAGCATCCTGCATCAACCTGGATTCTACTATGCAGAGGTTCCCGACAACATGACCAGATATGTTACAAACGGCGCAGGGGTATCCGCCCCAAGTGAACGCTTAGGTTTCTACTTTGGGGGGATGAGAGGTTATGACTGGGGTCCCATCTCCAACGATGACGGTTCGGCAGCATACAGTGCAAACACTCTCATCTCCGTGGTGTTAGAAGACACGGATACTCAGCATTGGACTAATCAAACCCTGCCTGAAAACATACCATCAAGAGCTAATGCAGTTGTTGAATGGCTTCCTGTATCTCATTCCGGCATTCTCGTTGTGATTGGTGGCGTCAGTATACCATCTGTCATCTTCACTAATGGATTAACAGATGCCCAGAAGCTGCAAAACGTAAGGGTATCTTCAAATATATTCTATGAACTTGTCTGACTATGCAGAACAATACGGATTCTCGTTTTATGCAAGAGGTTGCAATCTATGACATTGCGAGTAAGACTTGGTATGTTGTGTTGGAGTTTCGGAGGATGAAAAGGACGCTGACATGTGTGAAGGTACTCACAAAATACGACCGGCGATATACCATCTGCCCGCGCTTTATTCTGCTCCGTGTATGCATCTGCCGCTGATAATAGCTCACATAATATTTATATTTATGGCGGCTATGATGGCAACGATCTGGAACATACCCCATTTAATGATGTTTATATCCTTTCATTGCCCACTTTTACATGGACGCGCGCATATGTCGGAAGTGACAACGATGGTCGCAGTGGCCATCAATGTATCCGTGTGCTTCCTGACCAAATGCTTGTTGTCGGAGGGGAATTCAAGGATCCAACCCATTGCTTGCCCGTCTTGAGGAATTTCAATCTGAACACTCTAGATTTCCAAAATGAATATATTCCAAGCGAGTACGCAAGTTATGAGGTACCATTGCCAGTTATTGAGGTAATCGGCGGGAAGTAAGTATGTCACCTACAGACCAATATCCCTCTCCACTAACATGAGTTTAATAAGTGGAAATGGCAGCGCCCTTCATACTTCGCCGGTCGTTTGGTCCAACGAGGCCCTGCAGAGCGTTTTCAATACTCCGTACACGAAAGCTATTCCGAGCTGGTACCCGTATGCCTCTAAACTGCCCGTCTCTGGTACACATTCTAGAACACTTAAGATCGTTTTAGCAACTGTATTTCCAGTCAGTGTGGGAGCAGTTATATTTGGCATATATCGATATTTAAGAACCTCACCTTTTTTGCATCGTACGAAAGCGCCAGTTGAGTTGGACTCGGCGCCGGATGACATTCCTCGTTCCGAGCTATCTGCGGTCCCAGAAACCCCTGAAAGCAATCCATCGGCAGAAACTTCGACACCATCGTCAGAGCGAGATGAAAAGAAACGCACAGACTCAATAGCGCAAACACCACTCTCTTGTTACTTCCCAAAAAGCCTTTAAGTCACTGGAACTAGAAAAAACATGTAGAACTAATTATAGAGTGAGTGGATGTTAATCGATGTTAGGGTCCGTTTGGTTAAGGTCAAATGATGTCCAGGCTACCATAACCACTAAGCCTCTAAAAGCTTGGGGGCGTGATAGAATGTTAGAATCTCAAGATTTTCGCGCTCTGTGCACTTCCTCTTAGTATCGGTCGAAGCAAGTAGTCCTAGCCAATTCATTACGCTCGGAGGCACCAAGCCTAAAGGGCTTCAATACGCTACTTGCCATGCATACACACTGTGGTCATGGTCTCATGACAAGAGATATCAACTGTAAAACCCCTTTAGCCCATACGTCTTGAACATTTTCTTCTTGTCGCTGTAATCATATTCCCCAGAAGTAATAACTGACCGTCCTGGAACTGGATTCCCCGCGCGTCTGTTGTCGGTGTAGTTCCGTGAACCTCTCTCCTTACTAGCGACTTACGAAGGAGTACTTCTCAAAATAGCGCTTGAGTTGTTTAATGCGTCGCTGGCGGCAACTAAATATCAAAAGACCAGCAAATTGAAACGTGATCGAGCCGGTAGGGCAGGACCGGCAGGTGAGTTACTGTTAGTCTGATAGCACAATTCAGCGAGTGTCGATTCGTGGAGACGATTTTTTTTCTCAAGCTCCAGTCTCTGTATGTTAGCAACTGTACCCTCGTTAGTAAAGACTCAAAAACACCGAACGTTTCTGCCATACTGATAATTTCTCCTGCCCGCCTCTTGGAGCAACCTCCTATTACGCCTAGTCGCCTAGTCACCTTTGCTTCGGGTTATCCATGTTCCACCATATAACGCCCATAGCCTTACTAACTCAATGGCTGCGACTTCTTTGCCCATGTGACAAAATACTGTACGGAGTTCTCGTAATGAAAATTACAAGTCCACGTCATCAATTTATAATTGTATCGCGTCATCAAAACTACGAACACTTGTGATGAATATAAAAGTTCCTCACACTCTCATCATAATGGCACGAAAAAAAAGACCTCAAGAAGAACCTAATTCCACTATTTGGTGTGGTGTTTGAGTAATTACAATGGCCCATACAATTTGTTTCCCCTGGCCAGAAGACTCAGAACAATTTCCAGGCTCACTACATGTACATGTACTTGGCATCAATGAACCTTATAATGACAACTTTGATCGGTACTGGAGTGCGATGGACGCAAGTGACCCTGACTTCCCTCTTCAGAGAGCCATTGGACAGGACTTAAGGCCTACATCACCATCATCTGGGTTTTCCGCATCTGTGTCCTTAGCAGGCACAGACGATAAATCACGTATCGAGGAACTGATTAACTGTGTAACGGATATGCGAGAAGAGTAAGTTCTGTTACAGTATCTTCAATCGATGGATGCAGTGTATGTATACTAACTGTTATTGAGACTCCTGAAAATGAAGATGCTCATAGAAATAATCCACAACTCTCTTCTGAATCATATCATGCCAGGAGGGATTAACCCAATAGCCCGCTAGTGCGCTAATTAGATAATCAATCAATCAAGCAAGCATGAAACAAGTACCAGTGCTAAACATTATCGGGACCTGAAAAAGCAAGAGATTCGGAACAGAGATACCCCTCCGGACCCTTCCCTGATGGGAACCACCAGGGACCCATAGCTATCGACGCCGAGACAGCAAGGGCCATCTATGACGAAATGATCTAGCAAAATCAGGACTAGTTATATATACTGACGGTAGTGCTATTAATGGGAAATTTGGGGCATTAGCCGTTCGATATGGCCTTTTAATTGTAAGACAAGCATGTGTAGGAAGAACACCAGAGGCAAATGTATTCTTGGCGGAACTAGTTGGGATACATATGGCCGTAGATATTGTACAGCAAAGGATAAAAAGAAAGGCCATGATCTTCTGTCGACAGCCTTGCTGCGGTTCAGGCGATTGATGGTATCCAAAAGACAGTTCAGCAGATATTAGGAAGCATTGTGGAAAAATATACGACCTCCGGAACAGGATTGTCCAGGTGAATGAATATCCACTCGGCCCCAGCCCACCAGAGTATCGAGGATAATAAATGAGCGGACAGAGCAGCAAAATAGGCAACGGGATAGGGATTAGTGCGGAATAATAGGAAAAGACATGTTCCAGCGGACATGGAAAGTACTGCCCCAAGACTATCGTACCCGATCACTCGATGCCCGTTTTACTCCCGGAAATAAAATCTTGAGCCTTCCACTGTAAGGCGCCAGTATAAAGTCCACACCGTGTCAGATCGGGAAGCAACTATTCACAGCAGACTCCGTATAGATGCCTTAATTCTTCGAAATCTTGTTACAGTGACATTCGGAATCGCCTTCCGCCTTCAACACACTTCTCTTCTTCTAAGGCCCACAGCCAAGACTCTATAGTAATAATATAACTTCTCTCGGGAAAGCCATTACATTGAGAGAACGAGCAGGAATTATTGGTGGGCTAGGTGTGACACTATCGTTGTTCCAATACACCGTCACATTACTACATGTCAATATAGTTCGATAGAACAGTCAAGAGCTTTGACACCTACAACAGACATACTACAATATATAAGCATCATTTATCCCATACCCTCCTTTGAATCACAATTGACGCCAACGTAGGGATAAGGTAGCTCCGAGTGGTACATAAATTTCTCTCCTGAGAGCTGAGGCTCTTCCATCAGGTAATTCGGATGGATGGCGTCTCCGGTATGTCCCATCATGCCGGGGTCTTGCAGATTTGGTTGACCAGACGGTAAGATGGATAGATTGCTCTCAAACAGTGCTGGGGCACTTGATGTTTCCTGGACGGTGACTTCTTTCATTACTGATGATGGGCTCTTACGGCGCCTTTCGCTGTAATGACAGTTTGCATTCCGCTTTCGACATGTTGTACAAGGAAAACCACGAGAGCATTTCGCTTTTGCTTTACGGCACGTATCGCATGCCGGCCAGCTTTCATTTCGCTTTTGACATGCCGTACAAGGAAAACCACCGGGGCATTTGACTTTTGCTTGATGGCACGTATCGCATGCCACCCGTTTGCTATAATGGCAACTTGCATTCTGCTTTTGACATGTCGTACAAGGAAAACCACGAGAGCAGTTTACTCTTGCTTGATGGCACGTATCGCATACCGCCCGTTTGCTGTAATGACAGTTTGCATTCTGCTTTTGAAATGTCGTACCAGGAAAACCACGAGAGCGATTCGCTTTTGCTGGCTGCCAGCACTTCTCAACTGCTGTTTCGTGGATAGGATTAGAAGAGCATATAGGAAATGACATCGTTGCAGGGACTTATTTAGCTTGAAATCGCCTACTCCGTAAAGTTGGTAGCGAAAGTGAAGAATAGTAGGCTTTACCTGCGGCTGCTGGATGATTACGGGGGATGATACACTATATAAATATACCATTGATGAAAACCAAATTGCTCAGCTGAAAACTAATTTCCTAAGCATGGGTCATAAATGCGAAGCTCTGCATATAATTTGGCTAGTCTAGATATTGTACTATATCCAACTAAGCTTTATTTTAGCCATGTCCACACGTCACATATCGACAAAGCAAAGTATCCCCACATCTTTCCGCTTGCTCCTTTGCATGCAACTTGGAATTTTCGACTAGACATGGAAGTTAGGAATGAAACTAATCGACTATTGTATATTACATACGTCGAGGATGTCTGATCTGATAGGGAGGCTGCTGGTTCCTGGTTTCGTTCGTACAGAACTGCAGGCTTGGGTACATGCAAACGCACACCCAGTACGGCGTTAAAAGAGTCCGTAGACTTTTAATTGGAGGGAAGTTCTCTCTCATGGTTTTTTTCGTGTCAAAGAGACTAGGCCAGCTGTCCGGATAGTTCGAGCCGGCGCTTCTACGGTATGATCATCTCAGCTAGGTGAAAGAAAAGCATAGCAGATGTTACGGCAAGGCTGACCATATTTATAAACACTGTGACGTCTACGGCAATAGATAGATGAATATATGGATGTAATAATAATGATAATCCCAGTTGTACCGCACCGATCAAGACCGGCGGCACTTAATGTACAGAAATAGATAGCATCAGATCTTCGCTTGTAGGTCACGGGCCGCCAATTCTGCCATGCAACAATTCTAGATTTCTTCCAGCACAGAGAGGGCTAAGGCGCTGAAAGTGTGTGACACCAGCGATTTCGTGGGCTGCTTGACGCAGGTGGCTCTCAGTTGCCGCTAACGACAGTTTCATTTCCCTGTCCAATTCTTTCATCCATTCGGGCAGTTCTTTCCCAGTATCACAATACGTCTGTATTGCAGTACACACTGAGGTCTGCCATAGAAATTGAGCTTCCAACCCAGTTCCCGGATGGTACTCGGGGAAAGGACAATTCCCGTCCTTGCTATCCAGTGGTTGTGACGCTGGCCAATACCTTGCATTTGTTGCTAACTAGGTGAGCCTATCTACGAAGAATAACAAGCATGAAGAAGGAAAGAAGAAAAAAACACAGCGCCCCTCTACGCACAGCTCCTTCATATGATCCTTTGTGTGGACGGAACTTCCCAATACAGTACCGCTCCCAATATAGCATTGCTTAGGGCTCAAGCCCTATCTTGAGATAGCGGGAAAAGCCTCCTAGGATGACACTGTACGGAAAGCTCCGTCGCCAAGCCGTAGAGCTGTCAAGCCGCAGGGCTGGCTGTCACAGTGGTATTGCTTCCCAATATTGTTCGATTTTCCGCAGTTCATCCCTTGTTTGGGGATACACAAGAAACAAGCCCCGTCCTACTGAAATTGCTTTGGGCTTGATTTTGTTAAGGCTAGTCTCAAGGCTCTTGAAACTAAACTCATCGACGAATAGTTCGTGATTCAAGGTACGGGGTCTGCAGACCTAGTAGAATTAGAATTAGTCAAACAATCATGAAGACAATCTTACATGAGGTTTCCAGATATCTCCGCGTGCATGTTTACGCATGATTAAAGCCTTGATCGCGAGGTAGCTTTGTCACAAATTGGTAGTGAATAGACAAAAGACTTGAGAAACAGAATTGCATTTATATAAGCATCCTATCTATAATCGACATGTAATAAATAGCTAAGGGTGCTAAGCGGGGATTCTTATACACGATCCAATTTATTTTGTCATTCATAATCCATCTATTCCTGTCCGGGTTTCAGATTTTCCCTATACCTCTCAATATGCGCGTTGATTCGCCGTACCCATAGACTCGCGTTTCTAGTAACATAGAAAGGGGTTTGTATCTGCAAGTAAAGATAAGATATCTCACGGGACCACCGCCATACAGGTAGACGTCGGTACCGCATTGGGCCTAGCGTGATCGTAGCAAGGACATCAACCTCGCACGCCACGGATCTCAGATAGTTAGTTAGACTTCTCAATATCACTCTCTCTAGCCCATCATCAGGTTATGCGCCTGGATTTCTTTTGAACAGGTCGTTTCAATACGATTCCTCAACCTCTGATCACGGATCAACACCCTTTTCAAACAACCAAGTCCCTATCAGCATGACTGGGGGAGAAGGTGACCAGAACGATGGCCAACAAGGCTCATCTCGACAGACAGACCGAAACGGCCAAACAGGTCAACAAGGTCATGTCACAAATACAGGAGTGGTGAATCATCCTACAGTGATAGATCAAGCCACGGAGATCCCAAAGGACGGCCAAAGCATCACTTTGACGCCGATCCAAGTCCTACAAGGAGCAGATGATTACAATCGATGGTATCAAGCCGTACGACGCGAGCTCTTAGGAAACGATCTACTCGACCTTATCGACAAGAGCATCCCACGACCTCATGTTGGGTCAGCTCACTACAAAATCTGGAAGAAGCTGTCACTCAAAGTGGCAGGTTGGCTTTCTGCAACGCTCAGTCGAGACGTTGGCACAAAAGTCCAAACCATAACTGTCAATGTTGATTACGCAGATGACCTATTGGCAGCAATTCGAACTATTTGCAAGGGAGAAGCCGATTCACAAGCCGGTTGGCGAGCTTGGACAGACTTCAGAAAATGCGACAGACATCAATATGCAACTTGTGAGGCATATATCCATGCCCTCCGCGCAAAGCACAGCGACGCCGAACGCGACGGTTTCGGTGTTCAGCCATGTCAACTCATCATCACTCTCCTTCACTCCATTGAGACGGATCTCCCTACATGGGTCACACTCAAGATGGAGCAATACAAGGACGTGAAGAGCAAAAATATGGACGATTTTCATCAGTTGTGTTCCGAGGCGTTAGAAAAATGCCAAGGTCTCAAATTCAGTATGGGCAACGCTGCAAACAACTTCAATCCTTCCACACCAGCAACTCCAAAGTCAACTGATGGGAGAGAGGATAAGAAGAGGAAGGAGCGAGACCCAGATACCCCTAACGAGAAAAAGCGGAATGCCCCAAAGCCAGGAGTGTCGGTGGAGGAGTGGCTCAAGAAGCTACGCAAATGGAGAAATAGAGACAACAACTGCGGATACTGTGGTATAAAGGGCCATGGTTACTCAAAGTGCTATTATCTTGCAGATTCACCTCCACCAAATTGGTATCCAAAATTGGATTTATGGTGTTACAGAGACAGAGCGGCACCAAAACAACAAGAGACTAAAAATGACGGAGACACTGCGACAAAAACATCTACAACTATGAATGTCTCGTCTTTTGCACTTTCATCCGATTTCTTTATGCCAAATATTGGTGGCGCAGCTATTGACACCGAAGCGTTCGCAGAGCACGTTGAACAACCAATCGACAAAGAGAATATGCCCAAATCAAAAGCCTTAGCAATGGCACTCTCAGCGACCACACCAGAAAGCCTTATTGGAAAGTTCGTTGCCGACTCTGGCGCTGGACACAGCATGGCTGGAGATTTCGCAAGCTGGGTGGAAATCTACAAATACAAAGACGACGATGAAGCCTATACGTACGAATGCAGCAACGGCATGGAGGCAAAGGCCACGGGATATGGCACAACACTCATACGATTCAACAACGGCGAGGACAGACCAGCTGAGCTTTTGACTCGCACATACTATGTACCTGGATTGAAATACAACCTTTGGGCATGCGAGCGAGCAAAGGATGAGAGCAAAGTATGGTATTGCAGCAAAGACTACACCGTACGAAGAATGGATGATGATTCAGTTATTGGCCATACTACAGTTGTAGGAGGCGTCCCAATTCTCAGAACCATGACAACCGGGAAAGAGCTTCAATTTGGAGCGCTTAATCTATCTGCAATCTCAGCAGAGTTGCAACATCGACGACTTGGCCATGCCAGCGACGTGATCCGTAAGGGCACAGCTCAGGCTTATGATCTTGAAGCGATCAAAGAAAAGATTAAGCACTGTGAATCCTGCAGACTCGGGAAATCGAAACGCATTGTGTCCCACGATCCGCTGCCGAAAGCATTGAAAGCCGGACAGATTGTCTACGTCGACGTTCAGCACATAAAGCCGACAGGGTTTAACGGGTACAACTACTTCACAGCGTTCCTCGACGACAAAACGCGTATGCCAGACGTTCGTTTCCACGTCACAAAAGGTGAAGCTTCGGATAAATGCATCGACTACTGCACGGAGTTCAAAAATCAGACGGGGAATTGGCCAGTGATCATCGCAAAAGATCAAGGGCGAGAATTCTTCAGATTCATCAAATGGTCTAAAGAAAATCAAACTGGCATCCAATTCAGGGAATCTCCAGCACGAACCCCCGAACCAAATGGACCAATCGAATGGCTTCAGTTTTACCTTGCTCAAATCGCAAGGGTAATGATGATTGATGCAGGGCTACCCGAATATTTGTGGCCATTTGCAGTGGAGACAGCGTGTTATACAGTGGCACGCCTTGTCAAGCCAGGACAAGAGAAGGCGCCTATACAACAATGGCGTGAGGAATTAGGATTTCCAAATCCTATTCCCCATCTTGAACATTTGCGCGTATGGGGTTGCAAAGCCTACATGCACATACCAGAGGAAGATCGTGTAAAGGCACGCAAGATGCTACCGAAGGCTGAGATCGGACGTCTCATGGGCTACATGGGCGATCACGGTCACATTTACAAGATTTGGTTTCCAGCAACGGGAGACGTCAAATTTTCACGAGACGTCACTTTTTGGGAAGGTCCAGAAGACGGCATGATTGATGAGATTGAGGACCCGACACCAACTACGACAAAGGTTGAGATGTCAAAACCGCTCACAATCATCTTCCATAAAGATCCTGTCGAGAAGAATCAGAAACGTATCACAATCGCTGATGAGAATCTCACAATTGAAGATATCTTGAACAGCAATTATTACGACTTCGAACAGAACGCGTACGTGACAGGCAGAGCAGAAACTCTGAGCACAACCCCGGAGCGAACTCATGAGCAAGATCGCGCGGATGAGAGTGATCAAGAAGAATTTTTTGATGCAGAAGCGGAGGGGTCAGTCGATGCTACAACGGAAGAGGCTCTTGAGATAATTCGGAAGAAAATCTCACAACAAAAAGCTCTCATCAAGGAGCAAGCTCAAATCATGAACAACGAACAAGCCTTGGTTGATGGCATCACGAGTCTGGAAACCGTATATGAGTCGATCGAGCACAACGATACCAACGATTCGATGCACGAAGAAGCCCCCGCATGTATGGATGATGACACGCCCGTACAAGAGATGACTCATAAAAACATTACAACACGAGTTTCTTCACGAAAGAACAAAGGGATGAGATTGATGTCGACTCTCATGGAGGAACAGGAGAGAGAGCAAGAACAGCGACGTGCAAAGAAAGAACAAAAAGCTAGTTCGACACACTCCACATCAGAAACCATGGTTCGACTCAATATCAACACAAATTTGCAAGCCTCGGCAATTCCTGACATTATTCCCAAACTCAAAAAGTGGGAGGTGGAGATTCCTGGCAACGATCGCCAGATGCTTAAATCACCACTCCGAGACCTGTGGAAAAAGGCAATGCAGGACCAAGTTGAAAAGCTACGTGCGAACGAGACATGGAAGCTAGTACCGAAGCCCAAGAATAGTGCAAAGATTTTACCTGGAAAGTGGGTTTACGACGTCAAAGCGGACGATGAGTCAAATGTTACCGAATTCCGAGCAAGATGGGTTGTTTGTGGCAACTTTGAGGTAAAGGATAACGAGAATAATTACTCACCAGTGGTCAGCGACGTTGGAGTGAAGATTTTCCTCACTTATTGCATCAAGAACGGCCTCAAAATCTTCCAAGCAGACATCATTACTGCGTATTTACACGCGATGCTGCAGCGACGCCAGGTCCTTGTGGAACAACCAAAAGGTGTCGATATTATTGACGGAATGGTTTGCTCTTTACTAAAAGCACTGTATGGCCTACGTGGATCGGCAGTCCTGTGGTATGACACCATAAGTTCAAAATTAAAAGAATTGGGTTACAAACCGATCAACGAGGAACCATGCATCTTCATACGGGAAAGCGACGGCATGGCCATTGCACTCTACGTTGATGATAATCTCATTGCAGGCAAGTGCGAGGCACAAATCGATGGGATTCTTGACACTTTCGACAAGGCATGGGGAGTTAAGCGAATTGGTGAACCAAAGCGTTTTCTTGGCATCAACGTTCACCGCGAGAAGGATACGATCAAATTGGAACAATCGGACTACGTTGATGGCATTCTCAACCGTTTCAGCATGGCGGATTCCCATCCCCGCTCCCTACCCTTGGAACCCAAATTTACCCTGGAATCAAATGACCCAAAAGCCACTGATGACGAGAAAGAAAAGTTTGTGAAGATCACAGGATCGGCTAACTGGTTGACATCAAAAACTAGACCCGATATCACGTTTACCGTACGCCGTTTACAGCATAAGCAACACGATCCCACAAAGTACGACTATGTCGCCGGAAAGGGAGTGCTACGCTATTTGAAAGGCACCAAAAAGTATGGTATCACGTTGAACAAATACCCCAGCAAAGGACTCGAGGTGTACGTCGATTCCTCACACGCCGATCACCCCGATGGCAAATCCACCGAGGGATTTATCATTTTCTACGCCGGATCACCGATCTCGTGGAACTCTTCAAAGCAAACCCTCGTCGCCCCGTCATCGACCGTATCCGAATACTTGGGAGTAGGAAGCGGGATAAGGCAAGGATTATGGATACAAAATATGCTGATAAGCCTAGGATTGGTGAAGAAAGGAGAACCCCTAGTTGTTTACACCGACAGCAATAACGCGATGACGGCGTCGCACAAACCCGGTACTGCTCAAGCAGTGAGATGGCTACGCATCCATTACCACTTCATGAAGGATTTGATCGACAAAGGGGAGGTTATTCTCAAGAGAATCGACACAAAGGAAAACCCCGCAGACGGATTTACAAAGGCGCTCACGACGGAGCTATTCGACAAATTCCGGAATCAAATTGGAGTGGAGGCATGTTGATTTTTCATGGTTGTGAGGTTTACGAGATTTTCTCAACACCAAGTTGTGCCTCCCGAGTTTCCTTTCTATGTGTACTTTAACTTCATTTTCATCATGCCGCGTCTACGGGGGGGGTCACGGGACCACCGCCATACAGGTAGACGTCGGTACCGCATTGGGCCTAGCGTGATCGTAGCAAGGACATCAACCTCGCACGCCACGGATCTCAGATAGTTAGTTAGACTTCTCAATATCACTCTCTCTAGCCCATCATCAATATCCAATAGGAGCCTCAATATACCAATGAACCGCATTATTTTCCTTAGCTTTTAGACCTTCGGTATAACATCTATGGCAGAATAGACAACCGCAAAGCCAGGCACCCGCTGCACAACCACAAATGATTTTGATTGCTGTGTCTCGACATGCACTACTCGCATGTATGCATTCATCAGGTGTAAAGACAAAGGCGGTGGTGACGACATCGTGCAGCAGCAAATTGACCAGTGGATAGAGGATATGTAGTGCTTAAGTTTGAACGTGAGAGGAATATATTATATCTAGCGTTCTGAGAAGATTATGAAGACACCCTAGTGTGTTCACTTGCATTAATAATTAATACATGCATTTCAATATACAATAACTTTCGTTGATGAGTGGTAGGCCCTGTAAATAACAATGACAGGGAAATATGGCCCATGGGCCAATAGGCCATCAATTATTTTTCAAACAAAAAAGCTCCGTTCAGAGTGAACTAGATCACCCCATGATGGATCCTTCACAACTGCCTTTTCTGGTCTTCGGAGATAAACTCTAAGTCGAATTCGGTCGGTCGCTCTAGGTCTCTCAATCTGCATGGTTCGTCCTGAGAGGAAGAGAGAATATTTGGAACTCGGTCTGGACTTGGTATCCTGCATTGGTGGTATTTTTGACCGCTGCTTTTGACAAACGGATATTGGACTGCCTGATGCTTCCTGGCTTGGATGATCTCTATTTTCAGAAGTGGCTATGTTTCCACGGGAATTTGCTTCCTTCACAAGCATAGACGCATTAGCAACTTAAGCAAGAGAGCAGCAATCTCAGGGACTATGATGCTTACCAGATCGGGCTTCAAGGAAGCCTTGTCATTTCTTCGCCTGCTGCCACACGCAAACAAGTAGTATTCTAGTATGAATAACATTTAGGGCTCAGCAAGGAATTTGAAACCGGTCAGGTAGCCTTGGGTGGTCTGGCCCAAATTGCGGTGAGAGCTTAGGACGAGGCTGGCATCTTTATAGATATATTGACTTCTCTGATAACATCACATTTTCATGGTCACCAAGGACTAGTACCTGTTAGAATAGACGCGAGCGTCAATCTGAAACCTATTTACTATTGAAGCAAGGCAATAGAAGCAAAATATATCTCTAGATCGTTAAAGTGGTCGATGTCTGATCCTGCCATTAGATTGATCATGGACATGTTGATTGAGGAAGATAACCAGTGACAAATTATGGCTACAAGTGATGACAATCTAACATGGGTGAGGGCTGCTTGACTATCACATATATGCAAAAGCATTGGCAGGGTATTCCTACTAAAAAGATATCATTGTATCTAGGGTTCCTTTAGTTATGGCTGCAGACAATAGGCTAACTGGCCGACTTGAGCTAGCATATGATTATAGATATGACAAGACGACTGGATGGAGACTCGAAGATAGATAAGGCGAAGACGATACACCAACAAGGTTATAACCTACTATAGGGACGTCGTACATTCCTTCGCGCTTTGGCAAGTGGAGTAGACTGTGCGGCGGGGAAGCGGGGATGTAAGTGGTTGTGGAGCGATTTGTGAGACGGCATCGCACGGGCCTCATGTACCCCGGTTTTAGTTCCGGGTTCTAGACCGTAACGGTCCATCATTCGGCTGGATTTTATGATTCATGAATCAATCGCCAATTCCAATAATATTTTTAGCCTAAGTGTAGATTAGAATACGCTAAACACGATTTCATCTTGATCTTTGTGATTGGGGAACAAGGATCCGCTTTAAATGCCGGCAGCTAAATCATTGACACGTAACTAGGTAGGGTGATTTACGATAAGTACTCTATACGTTCGCTAACTAGCCTTCTGCACTTATAGACCGTAAAAGCCGTTCATTTGGCTGGGCTTTACGAATTCTTAACAGGATCGCCCTTTTGAGAGTGAACAAGCTATGTGCTGATATGGAATCTTAGGATACAGCGCTGAATGTGCATTAGATCGGTGACAAAATCCGTAAGAGTCAGTCAAGAAATTGATATTTAAATGTACACATAACTCCCGGATCTACACGATTGACAAAGATGCTCCTCGACAGTCGAACTCGAGAAAATAGAAGTATAAAGATCGTGGCTAGGAAAAGGAGTAAAAGACGAAAATGAGCGAAACTACTGATGGCGGCATTTGATATATCTCAAATGGTTGTGTCGATAGGAGCAACTATCTCTGCTGGGATAAGCTTTTTCCTTTGGCTTCGTATGATCAGTGGATACAGCCCAGTCTGACTTGCCTTACTCAGACAGAACCCAATTATTCTCGCCCAGGCTGTAGTTGGAATTTTGATTTTGACTGGCTTGCTTGCATCGGTGATCTTAGCTGTCTATCAACCCATTTTTCGAGGCGGTGAGCATTCATCTTTTAAGAACCCTTTTTCATCTAGCTAATTCATTATACAGATCCTTCAAGGCCGATTTTAGCGATAGAAGTAGGTTTCTTGCTTCTACTACCAACGATAAACGAGGTACAATTTCTGTTTAGAGTTGATGTTAATATCACTAACGTCACCTAGTTCCTCTTCTTGATCAAACAAAACCACTGGTCAATCAATAGTTTCATTATCTTTCCGGTATTCAAATTTTTGATACTACTACCGTCAGTTTTTGCCTCCTATGTCAGTGATAAAATACAAGCTGAAAGAGAATAGGTTCTTCTTAGACGACCTCCCGAGTAAAGTTTGGCTTATCCTGTTCCGATCAGCCCTTGCGCTCACATCTATTGAGGTACTCTTCTTCACAATCCAGTATTTTCGACTTTGGGCCACTTGTGAGCAGTATACAACGAGTTCAACATCTTCGCGGATTTTCGACTTTCTTCATCATCAACCCACCAGACCTCGACGAGTCCTGAAAGTAGTAGCATTAACTGTGACGGTTCAGTGGTTTATTTCAGGAATTATCACCATTAGTGCATGCTTCATCCATCTAGAAACTCAGCTAGCAACAGTGAGGTCTCCTTGCAGTCCTCTTTGGTGTCAGGACTAATTTGGGCAGATCTAAGTGGGCGTATTAAGCTTGATGAAGTTGGCCGCGACATATTTTCTTAGCAGAGAATTTCGATGTGACTCGATACCCCTCTAAAGAATGAACTTATTTTCGAATCTGAGGTATGTGCCTGAACGCAATTCATACTTTGCGTCGCTGACGTGCCGTCTCTACCCGATTAGGCCGCCAAATTTTCTGTCACGTGTTACGTGCCCCTCCTACCAGACTCTTCTTCCGTGTTACCTGTCCTGACGCCATTTCCGCGATCTTGACAGATATGATTCTCGATCTGTTTTTACGTCCTCGGAAATACTGTCGATCTCCTCGTATGCGAATTGTGAAGCACGAGCATCCGAAATGACCGAAGAATTTGGGATTGTTGCGGAGGAGAACCGCAAGTACGAAACACAGGGTTTTATGCTATTTCGGGAGGTTGATTACAAAAGAACAATAACGGGAAATGGCGAAAAAATAAAGATTATCAGGCAGAATCAATCTGTCCATTGGGAGAATGGATCGGATCCTTTAAAGGAAGAAACCGCAGAAGTGCCAAGCGGATGCCGGGTTGTGTTGATTGCTGCTTACCAGAATACAGCAGCAATAATTTTCAGGCACGAATAAATCCTGCTTCATATATCAACCCCAATCCAGCATCATAACCAACTATTAAAGTGATTGATATATCACGGCTCGGGTCCTCGGGGACAAAAACATGCACACAGTTCGTTCTGTCCACGCCATTCTCAAATCTCATCGCATTATCCTTGAACAATTGTCGCTCCCACTTCCATTGCTTGCTGCTCGTCATAGCTGCTGGAAGGCGGTGAATGAGGTCTGGAAGGTTATTAGCTGGCATGGCTGATCCTTTATAAGTGATTTCTGTTTGTTTATCAGCATCCTTTGTGCATAAAATGGCGTTATGACTACTTACCTTTGCTTCGCTTTATGAACTTAATTTGCTCTTGTCCATCGTCATCATCATCAGGGGACTTTCCTCTAGATACCGCACTTTTTGCTGTACGCTGCCCCTCGTTTGGCATCACAATTTGTTCTTGTATATGATTGTCATCATAATGGGATATTCCGCTAGATACCGTACTTTCTGTTGTACGCTGCCTCTTGTATGGCACCACATCTTGCTGTTGGTGCTTGGTCAACGTCGCTCGTGGTTCCGTGGCGGCATCCAGCTCTTGATGTCCAGTCGCCATCCCCGTTGCTTTTCGAACAAATTCTTGGAATGGGTCGCAATTCTTAAAGGGCTCTTCTTGCTTTAAACACTGTAGGATATTCACGATCTGAGGTGATATTTTGCTGGATTCTTGAGTCTCCAATTTCCTGACAAGGAAATCAAAAGTATTTTCCGCCATGATTGTAGGTTGGATCCATGCGGAAGGCTGAAATGATATTGACCATTTCAAAATTAAATGGGGCTCATATGCACGAAGCCTTTCGCATCGAGCTCGGCTTTTATCTCTTCTTGATCTCACTTTAACAGAATCCCAAGCCGACACATCTGGACCTCGAAATATAAGAGCAAGATTTTTCCCGAGCCTGGTTGTAAGAAAGGGACTTAATTGGTCGACAGGTTTTGAGGACTGAAGGCTGCTTAATAATTTTAATTGTTGCTCGGTCGGAGCTGCTCTCTGAGCAGCTCTCTCCAACAGATGTGTAACATGTACTTCGATATCTGCTGTAGCGGCTTTTAGTTTTATGGTCAAAGTTTGAAATTCCTCCAACTGTTCGTTGCTTGGACGTATTTTAGAACTTAATTTGTGACACAGAGATTCCATGTGCTTGATCAAATTTGAGAACTGGTCTAAAATTGCACCTGCGGACATGTTGGTCACATTCAATAAGACTCTTGCGAATACTTGACTGTTAAGAATATTAATTCAAGAAGGCAAAGGCGCTCTTTAAATGCTTAGAATCTTGTCATGTGAAAACTCCACCATGCCTGCTAGGCATGGTGCAGCAATAGTGCCAAGTCCGCTTGATAAAGAATATATCACCCAATGAATATATAGACTGTTAAAACTAAGCTAGTCTAAAATTAGCTTGGTTAATACTTCCAAATTGCATAACATTTGGCGGGAATATCACTTCATCTAATTGGCTACTAGGGGGGACAGTGCATTCATTGCATTTCTCAGCCAATAGAGAGATGAGCGGAACCACCCTATCCTAGCGTATCGACTTGAATTACAAAGTTAACCAGTTTCCGAGAAGAATTAATTACGTCTGGCACGTTATTCATAGAACAGAAAAAGACCTCATAGAGCTATCACTCCAGCCGGAAGTCGAAGAAAGCTCTGAATTTTGTAAAGATTTAGTTCAATGCTGCTTGTTCTAGAATTTCTCGTCATCCGGAGGGTAGGATATGGGCCTGCATTCAAGATGGAGGATGATGAAATCTATTCCTGGCACGGACGACTGGTACGAAAAACTACTGCAGGCGACTTTATTTGTTGCACTGAACATTAGATAGCCTTGTATTAGTTTGCCCCTGACGTTCACTTAGATAAAGCAAGTTCACTCCTGTAGCGGCTCGAAAATCAATTGACTTCTTCATCTCTCATTATGGATATATCTGAATTGCTCAATCCCTCGCCGACATCGTCTGTTGCCTACGAATCAGAGGAAGTCAATAGTCCACAGCCAGTTGTATACAACCCTCAACCTGTTGTCAAAGAGTTGTCTCCAAATACAGACCAACAAAAGGCTGGCTCACATAGTAAGTAAAATCTAACTGAATACTGTGCGGGTTTCCACTTATTTTAAGACAGGGACGGCTCGTGAATATTCAGAAGAAGACTTATTGTTTCTTTGGTATCATTTTATTGATCTCAAAATGACATGGGAAGAATGTCTTGAGGCTTTCAAAAACAGGTTTCCAGAGGAATCTCCAACCACGGGTTCAATAAAACGACTTTTTTACCGCTACTTCGACGGCAAATTCCCGGATAAAAAGCGCAGACGGATTCTACAAAAAATGGCCCCATCTGTCTTCGAAGTCTGCGAGAGACATTATCCCTGGATGCCATCGTCCAAACCGAAAGTTACCAATATAGCAGAGTCACCCAATCCGCGACCTACCTCCTCCGCTTTCGAAAAGTCACCTCCAATCATAGACCTGGAAAAGGATGATGCACTTAGTAAGTGATTCTAAGAACTATCATAGATTTCTACTTAGTCTATGACAGAGTTGTCTGATTGTGAACGAGCAGCTCCGCAGGGCTCGCACCTTGCTGGTAGTTTACCAGGAAAAAGTCGCCGATCCGAAGAGTTATACTTTCTCTGGTATAATATTGTTGATCTCAACAAGGAATGGGATGAATGTATCACGGACTTCAATAAAAGATTTCCATGGTGCCAATCTCTTTCAAAACACCAAATACAAAATCGTCTTTACAGCTTTCTGACCTCCAAGTTCCCCGATCGCGCACGGTATCGATTGAACAAGGCCCCATTCTTCTCCGCCGTCTGTGAGGAAAAATATTCTTGGATGTAGAGGCAGAGGCCCTTTATATAGGAATATTACTGGGTAGCAAGTAGCGACCACTTCAAGCTGCTAAACTCGGATGTATATAGGAACTACCCAAGGCAGATATATCTCTATTTCCTCCGGTCTTCATCCAGGAATAATGTTTCGTACAGATTTCAAAGACAGATGGAACCTGGTTTTCTCCATACTCACCGCCCTTGAGCACCTTTGTCTTGAAGGTGTAGAGCGCTTTTTGTAATGGGAGTTTATGACAGTTATAAGCTGGAAATATAGTTTCAAAGTCCTTGAAAATGCTTGTCCAACCCAATTTGAGATCGATACGGCAATACCAAAGAAACAGTAAAATTTCGTTTGTGAAGAAGGGCTTCCTACCACGCGTAGATGTCCCTGTCATAGACTGAGTAAAAATCCATGACATTTTGGGGGCTTGCTTACCAAGTAGATCATCCTTTATTAGGTCTATAACTTTCGATCTTGGGTCCATCATCCAGGAATAACGTCGATCACAGATATCAAAGACAGATGGAGCGTCTCTTTCTTTTTTTTTCCCTTTGTATGGCTTTCTAGGGGCTTTGTAGTCCAAGTAGCGATAAAAAGCGTTTTTTATTGAATGTTTCCTTGGGTGTCTCTTTGGAAATTGTTCAATGAAAGCCTTACGGCATTCCTTCCATGTCTTTTTGAGATCAATAAATTGATACCAAAGAAACAGTAACTCTTGTTCTGAGTAGGTTGATCGTGGAAAAAAGCCTTCTTCATCTTTCTGTTCGTCCCTTTTTTCAATAGTTTCCGGAGTCTTGAACCGTAATTCTTGATTGAACGTCCCTGTCTTAGACTAAGTGGACACTGATAATGTTTTGTTGGATATTACTTACTAAGTGAGTCAGCCTTTTGTTGGTCTATAATCGGAGACAACTCTTTAACAACAGCTTGAGGGTTGTATACAACTGGTTGTGGATGATTGACTACCTCTGATGCGTAGGCAACAGACGAGGTCGGCGAGGGATTGAGCAACTCAGATATATCCATAATGAGAGAAGAAGTCAATTGACTCTCGAGCTGCCAGCACGAGCGAACTTGCTTTATTTAAGTGGACCTCAGGAGCAAACTAATACAAGGCCATGTTCAGCAGAGAACAGCGTAACGAGTAAAGTCGCTCGCAGCCATACTAGGTATAATTAACAATTCTAACTGGATATTCTCGGAAACCAGCTGAGTTTGTAATTCGAGATTGCATTAGTCGATACGCTACTGATTAGCTGAACCTTGCCATAATGCAAAAGAATGGGTGTTGTGGACTGCATGCGTCGTAACCTTGTCTAGGGGCAATTTCGCTCATCTCCTTATTGGCCGAGAAGTGCAACGAACGCACCGTCCCTAGGTGCTTTCCTCGGAAGTTCCTAGAGATGTGATGGGCGTGCACGGCAGCTAACGTCTCCACCGCCGCCTTGATAGCGCGCCAAAGCATCTCGACTAATCGTATCAATACACCTGCTCACTCTGCCGGGTGCTAATCGCTGCACTGTACGAATCCTTCGAGATGCTGATCTGATGGGCGAATTTATTCCGCTACTCATTATACTGGATATAACAGTACGGAATATGCTAATGCATTCTAGACGGCACTAAAAATGTATGCCATAATTATTTGCCAGTCCAACTAACCCCCCATCCCAGTGACATGACCACCATGTACCTGCGCATTTGAGCGTCTAAGATAACCACGTCTGAAACGCGTGAAGATAACTTTGCTGATGCAATACTTGATGTTAATGATGACCTATTTTACGTAAAGTCGGAGGCACCTGAATCTCTATATACAAGGTCTGCTTGCATGAGGGCTCAGATATATCATTCTGTCTATACATAATCTATTCCTCCTGAGATGGTTTTGGCGAAAGTGAACGTGTCGACTGCAATGAATGTGTCTCGATTGTATTTGTGCCGCTGAACGAGAAATAGGATTGCTCAGTCATAGATGCGATTGACTCGGTACTCGATACTTCACAAACTGTGCTGAAGCTCGTATTTACGGCACTGGACCTAATGATATTCTGAGTAGCTTTCTCACTTGCTCGTCTTATTGCTTCGTCTCTTTGCTCCTTTGCCCAGTCCCTGCCGTTCCGATACCAGGTTGCACCTTCCCGAAATGTGTCAGGATTGTCTGTCATGGGAAAAGGATCGTAACTGAGTCATATAGTACTCTGTCTGATCTGATGTAGTTGATTTTGAAGGATGACTGGTGAACATCTTCAAAGTGCCATCATGGTATATGGAAGAGATTGTATAAGCATTGTTATCAAATTCAGGTTCATCTTTGCCATATTCTTGAAGCGAATGCATTCCCCTTGCTCCTAATGCACCATCGTAACAGGCCTGCCTCTTGGCTACTGATGCTGACCCATCAGGGCCTTTCGCTGCCAGAAAAAAATTTGGCGTTATTGGTAGATCATGCTGCGTCGACGGAACAATCTGACCACTGAGTTCGATTCGTATCTGACGGTCAAGTTGCTCCGGGCGTGCTCCATGATAGCGATCAGGATTACCAGGGACCAGAGTGCCATCAGTAAGATGATCGAGGTTCCTAAAGGGAATACCACCACCTATACATTTACCATCTGGAGCTTTGCCTTCAATCAAGGGAACCACATTCTCCGCGACCTGTCTCTCCTTCGAAGCATCTGTATCCAATTGGAGAAATTCTTCAAAGTTTTCTTCAGTGAATCTGGAAGGAGAAAGTGAGGATCGAGGCCGAGCAAGTCTAGCGAGTATGTTATCCCAATTGCCTGGCTTTGAAGGCATATGTCCTTCGGGGAATCGATAACGGTGTGGGAAGATCCCATGATCGATAAGATGCTGCTGAAAGTCGCGATCGTACTACTTTTGGTGGTTGAAGGTTTGGTGCTTCGCGAAGTACTTGAGCCTCGTGAAGCACTCGAGCCCCGAGAAGCGCTGACACTGCGTTTTTGGATGCGGTACGGTCGGTGAGATTTCATTGTAGGCTCTGGATACTGTAATAATCAGTCAAAAATTGCTGTTCGGTAAGCTGGGCTAACTTACACCCCGTAGTTCCGATAAATCTGGGCCACCCTGACGTGCAAACCTTTGAATAGCCTTTACTTCGTTGGGAGTGACAGGTCTTGACGACCGAGTTGGCTGGAGCGACTTGGTTGGAACTTGTGTATTCCTTCGATCAAGCTCCCGCAGTGCGTTATGTGTCAGCCAGACTTTTGAGAGATTATCCCAAAATGCTGCAGGGAGTAGGAAACCACTGGGATGCTTGACTTTTCGCTTTTTGTGAGCCTGGTCGGGTGATGCATCAGCGGATGATTGCTGTGAAAGTGGTCGTTTGCAAGAGTGTATTGATTGCCCTGTATGCATTTGGTGATGTTAATCACGAAGTCGGCAAGGAATTTATTCTTTTCGGTCAGTTTAATATCGTGCAAGTTCAGCACATTTTATGCTGACAGCCATCACGTTTTGGTTTTGAGTATAAGGTGAGGTTCACTAGTCAAATGCTTGGTGGCCGCAGATGGAGTCACGTATCAAACACCAACATAGCTGCAAAGAGTTATTTGACAAGCGACAACCAACCATCAAATTCGGTTTCCTATCTCTGAAACTTCTTGCTTCAATAGGTTACTGCTAATGGAATGAATCAAGAATAACAATGATGTCTCAAATTAATAAAGAACGGCTGATTCCACAGGTTCCCAAGATCTGCTACTATTCATAGAATAAGTTAATGCGGCACAAGATGATTCGCCAGACAAGGGTTCCCGCTTCGCATCACCAGTATCACCAACCAGAGGGATCCAAGCTAAATTGGCATTGCGACATGCTTTCGAGTTCGATATTTCCATTCTCAGTTCATCAGACGTCAAGCAACCTTGAGTGGTAATGCTGTATCTGCTTGTGTGAGAGCTAGCCTCCTTATTCTTGCTCAGGTTCTAATGCTAGCCACCAACATCGCGATTCTCATCCCGAATGGATGTTTTCCCCGCTTCAACCTAGTTGTATTATCATATAACTGATAGAAGATGTTGCTAAATTGTCACATGCTAAGTATAACCGAGGAAGCTGCTTTCTGTAATTAGAAATATACAATATGGCCTGAAAAAGCCAATCTTACTGTGATGGACTGATTTAAGTGGCGTGGACTGGAGACTTTACCAGTACATACTTCATTCCTGTGCCTAGATGCTTGCATACTCTGCATTCCCTTATCAGCTAGAATACAATAATATGCACATACTATACATGTGCTGAAAGTTGAACACTAGGCTACCCCTACACCTTAAATCGCCTGTTATCTAGCTGAATGTTGCAGGGATATGGCGGTGCCAAATTAATCCACATCTTGTAAGTCTTGGTCTTCAGGCGCGGGCGAGGGTGTTCTAGTAGCGATAATAAGAGGATGGTTTCTGAGCAATAATTTAGCAGCCGATCGTCTTTGGGTATAAGGTAGATTGATGTGCTCTTCACGGACCAACTGCGCGGTTACCACAGCTGCTGGAGGTCCTGCTGAAACTTCGCGCAGAGCTTGCGGACATTCTTTCCTAGTGAGCGTCGTTTGCTTTGGTAAGGTGTTATACTCATCCATCCAGTCACTGAGAGTACAAGAGAATGACCTGGAATACTGGTGACTAGGCCCTAATACTTTGCTGGGCAGGTGACAGCATTTATCCATTAAACTCAAGGCATCCTGTAGCTTGCCCTGGAATTTCCAAGTAAAGGCAAGGTTCGCCATGCTGGTTAGAGTATCGGGATGCTCAGCTCCTAGCACTGTCTTCCTTGTCTCCATTACTTGCACCTCCAGCTTCTCGGCTTCGTTCCATCGACCCTGATTCCGGTAGGTTGATGCTAGGTTCGCCATGCTTCTCAGAGTGGAGGAATGTTCTGAGCCAGCTTTGTCCTGATTGATCCTCGTCAGCTTCTTGTAAAGTATCTCTGCTTCTTGGTATCTTCCATCACTGGCAAGGCAACCTGCAATCTTTTCAGTCAACCCAAGGTAATTGTCCCCTTGTACAACAAATTCATTTTCATGCACAATTGCTAATGCATGAGGAAGGTATTCCCTCCAAAGTCCTCGATTGGTGTAGTGATTATCTGGAAACACATTCTGCATATGTTCAGCCACCCGTTGGATCCAGTGGCTAAAAGATGAATTCTTTCTAAGCCAGTTTCGCGTCGCAATATGCACAAGTCTGTGCATACCTAAACCTGTGCCTTGGCTATAAATAAACGAGTATGCATTTAAAAGGCCTAGAGCCTCAATTTTCTGTTTCCTGGATGTTGGCTGAGGAAGGAGGATTTCGGGAATATTTCGTGGATTGATACAAGCCATGAAAGATAAATAGTCTGCCGCTAATTGATCTTGATACTGAATCTGTTTCAATGATATTGTTGGTTTAACTACGGTCCGTATCACGAAGCATAGACGGTAGTAAGGCGCGAACACGAAGCGGCCTAATGAGCCTGACAATATGAAGATATCTTGATTCCTAATATTGTGACTTGTCCCCAAGAACGAGGGGGACGGGGATAGCTAGCTAGATATACGCGGCACGCACGTGCCGCGTCAGACTAACTATATCCGGTGCCAAAACGTGTAGGGTTTGATATTCACGTTCCGACACTGGCAACTCTCTAAAAATAGGAAAAATAACGAGCAGCACCGGGTTGATAAAACAAACGGATTGGTGTAGGGAATGGTGCAGTAAACAATACATAAATGCTTTCTGTACATGCGGGAAGAATGAAGCAAAAGAAAATGTGGTTAGACACGAGGATTCGGGACATTATTGGGGATTTGCGAATGCCACCGAATTTGCTTTGATCGCGCGATTTTGCGGTGTCGTGGTAGACCTTTCTACCCAGCCGTCGACAGTGATATGTAGCTTATTCGTATCAACAAGGATCTGCAAAGCGTTGCATGCTTTGTTCTTTGTCATGGCGTCGGCAGGGTTGCTATTGCCATCTATCCATTTGACTTCCGTAATCTCTTGACGTTCGTATGACTGGCGGAGACACATGAGATCGATCATGAGTCGTTTTTCTTGTGTCGTACCAAGTTTCACAAGGCAGTCATATAAGCTCTTTGAATCGGTGCAGATCACTAGCGGGAGCGGATTCTCGAGGTGTAGAATCTGCGTAACTGTTGCTTTGATAGAGGCAGCGAAATCAAAGCCGTTGACCATGGCGTATAGCTCCGAGGCTAGTACGCTACGTGTTATCCGCTTGCACTTGACCGAGGACCAGTGTACAATATTCGCGTTGTTCGAGGCGTCGGCAAGTACAATAACGAATCCGATTTGTGACGAGAGGTCTTTATTATTAGCGAATGCCGCGTCAACAAAGGCGTATAGTTTGATGGTGTTGATGTTAAGTTTGACAAACTTCAAGCCGCGGTATGGGTTGTCAATTTGCCATTGCAGGCGCTTGTTGAGGTATTTGATATCCTCTTTCTGCGGATTAGTGCTCTGTGCTGCGAAGGCATAATCAAATGCGGCTTCCGGTTGCGTTAAGGAAGCAATATAGGCACCAAGCGCTCGTTGAGATACGTATTGTTCTTTTGGTGATGCGTTCTTGCGGATCTTTCCCCGGGAGCTTGTCATATCGGCGTGTTGCTCTTGCACGATTTGTATAAGCTTGCAGGTTCGTTCTTGGCTAAGCATAATACCCTGGGCCGTCTCCGAGATGAGGCCACCGTTGAATTTCAGCGGGTTTGTAGGCGAGAGTCGTTCGCGAGGTTTGCACTGTATCTTGGCAGCCTTAATTTCCTTCTCTTCGCGGTTAGCGAAGGCGTTGTCGGCGAGGATAAGAGTATCATCAGTCTGCATGCCAACGATGCCAAAGCCATTGCTAGGGTCAATACAATGTAGGAGACACGGGTCGTAGGTTGACGTCTCCATTTGTAGTTTCTCTGTATGATGGCTATGGTAGGTGTTGAACCAATGATTGCCTGATTCAGGGATCCCATATAGAGGCTTGACGACTTTTAACAGTGTGCCTGGTGAAAGGAGGATGGCGAGTTCTAGTGGCGGTCGTACGAAGATATCACGGTTAAGATACGTTTGCGATTGAATATACGCTTGAACAACGTCTCGTAGCCATAGGGAGTGAGTAACCATACAGGCAGTCAGGCATAGAATCAGGCGCTGACTGCAGCGTTGTATAGTTGGTGATTCAGTCAATATGAAGTCCTTCCCTTCGTCATTGTAAGCCTGCACAACAAGTCGCGATTTTTCAAAGGCCTTGTCGGTGCCAGAATTCTTCATCTCATCCACAAATCGTGAGTTGAAAATACGTTCACCTTTGGGAACTTCATTCTCATGCACGAAGTGGAAGACACCTCTCTCCAATAGGCCATCCACCTCTTGCTTGCGTGAGTCAGTAAATCTTGTTTGTTCCAATACCTCGTCAAAGTTAGCTCGAGGTTGAGTAATCTCCTTATTGTTGATATATGCTTCGAAATCGTCATCTCGGTATCGAGCGGATGGTTGACGGTTGCGCTGCGGTCGTTGAGAGGGGATTTTGACAGTCGATGGCGGTAGGAGTGCATTTCCTTGTGTTGGGGGTTCAGGTGCGTTATCATGGTCTAGAGTAGTGGCAATATCCTCAGGTGGCATGTCCTCGGCATAGTATGGCTTTACAACGGTTGAGCGGAATTGAGTTGGGCCACTTGGAAGTGCGACTGTGCAGGTCTCGTTATTGACTTCTACTAGTTTGTATGGGCCTTCCCATTTTCCAGCATAGCCAGTATTTCCTTCTCTGAATACAAGGACGTTCGAGTTGAGTGGTAGCGAATGGATCACCGTAGTTGACGGGCCGTTACGGGTATTGAGTGCATCTCTTACTTGTCGTTGTGCGTACAATTTTCGTACCTCAGCAGTTGCTTTCTTGAGTGCAGTAGCACGTTGTTCAACTGATATTGCTGGTGCGTCGTTTTGCGTAAGTCGTGGGTAGGCACCAAATACGAGAAGCGTGGGTACGAGGCCGTTGGGGCCGGCAGTATCGTTGACAGATTTTACGGCCATTTGTAGTGCCATATCGGGGTGTAGATCTGGCAATTCGTCGGAGATGATGGTATAGGCGCGACGTAGTACGGCGTGGTAGCGTTCAACCATGCCAATTGACCAATGAGCTTCAATAGGAACGCTCTTGACAGTGGTGCCAATAGATGTCGCGAGCTGTGAGAATTCCTTACTCACAAAGTTCTTTCCAGCGTCAGTTGCAATGAGATCTGGTGGTCCTAGGTACGTATCAATCCAGGCAACACGTAGGGCATCCCATGTTGCACTTGAAGATATATTAGGGAGCCAACGTGCGGCGTTAAAACGTGTTGCTTCGTCGATAATATGAAGTACAGGTTTACCATCAATATACATAATATCAACAATAATTGAATGGTTGAAATGTATATCGTCTTGCAACGTAAAGCGGAAACGGCCAGGAGATTTACCATGGATTTGGCAGTGATGACAGAATTTGCGAATATGCTCGATTGCTTCACGGTCAGCGTCGTGGCCTGCGCGCTCGATAACGCGGTAGAATCTGTCAGTTGAGGGATGACCGAATCGACGGTGTAGGCGCCGTAATTCTGCTTCTGTGAGGAAGCAGGGATTCTCATCAAGTGATTCCAGGAGACATGATTCGTAGGTCTCCTGCCATATAAGGAATGGATGGCCAAATCTTCGTATAACCTGGGTAGTCATATTCTCTTTTGGGCCAATGAGAAGATCTTTGGTGTTGTCGTAATACACGTTCAGTCTGTCCAGGTCTTTGATAGAGAGCAGGAACGGTGTCATTGTTTCGAGGATATGGAATCGGACTCGGCCAATTGGTGTGTCAACATCGACTGAGCCTTTTGAGCGTACAGGATCGCCTGAGCCAAATTTGATCCCTACTGAATTTGCGGTTGACGTGTCTATTACAGCTCCCTTGACAGCTTTCTGATATGCGAGGAATTGACTGTATCCGGCTGTAGAGAAGTCTGCAGCGCCGGTGTCAATGAGAATACCTTGCCATGTTTCTTCGGAGTATCGGCTTGCCGAAACGTAGGTGCTTGTATCAATCGTTTCTTCAACGTTATTCTCTATATTGTCGCCATCTTGTGCTTCCTTTGTTGCCAGGGCTTTGACACAGTGCATAGTCGCTCGATTTGCTAACTCTGTAGTGATTAACTTTCCTAATTCTCCCTTTGGCTTCTCATCAGTAGTGAAGAAAGCGCTGGCAAAATGGGTTGAGGTAGTCTGGAGTGGTG